>NC_143053.1:53547500-53850530 GCF_052426305.1 Pelodiscus sinensis | reverse complement strand
TTCACCTTTCAAACTGCTTAGGTCCTTCTGATATTCCCTTGGTCACAGTAAAGAATGTTAGAACCAGAGGGAAAACTTTGAAAAAGCATTTTATTTACAGATGAATTTCCTTGGCTTTCAGTTATTTTATTTTACTTTTCCTTCTGCTGCACCTCTGTTTCTATTTTTTGGGTTTGGTTTTTTTTTTTTTTGGTTTGTTTTTTGTTTCCTACTAGGAGCATCGGCATGACCAAAGGACCTTTGAAGTTTCCTACTGATTACTCTGTTTACCAGTGTCCTAATCCTCTGTTTATTACCTCACAAAGTGGCTGCTGTAAAAATTACTGAGGCTATAACTAGGGTTATGACTTTAGTTGTGGAATAAGAAGCAGGAGCATATGGGCTCTAAGTACATATATGTAACCCCTGTGGGATTTATTATTTCTTTGAGAACCAGAAAATTTTTCCTGTAGAATGAGATAGGTTCATGTAAATACAGTCAATTTTGAAACAGTGACTCCAGAACAAAAACCACCTCAAAGCTATTTGATTCAATCATAGGTTTGGGCTTCAATTTCCATTACAATGGGGTCCCTCCTCTTCTAAAAGAAGTGGAGGCTGGGAAATGTTACCTGGGATTTTCTGAATGAATCAAAATTCAGAAATTCCCCAAAGGAGTGAGGAAGTACTAAAAAAAAGGCAATGCTGAAGTTGGGAAAGTCATCTGGTAAAAATTCTGACATTCATGGAAGACTTATTCCAAGTTCTCTGTTTATCCTCTTATCCTTTGCTGCTGACACAAAGAAATCTGAGAGGAGGGATATTCTCTCTGAGAACTTAGAATCACAGAATCATAGGATTGAAAGATACTTCAGGAGGTCATTGCATCCAACCCTCTGCTAAAAGCAGGACAAATCCCAACTAAATGATCCCAGCCAGGGTTTTGTCAAGCCAGGACTTATAAACCTCTTGGGATGGAGGTTCCACCACCTCCTGAGGTAACCCACTCCGGTGCTTTTCCACCTTCCTAGTGAAACAGTTTTTCCTAATAACCTAGACCTCCCCCACTGCAACTTGAAACCATTGCTCCTCATGCTTTCAGCTGTCACCACTGAGAACAGCCTCTCTCCATCCTCTTTGGCTACATCTGACTACAGGCTTCTTTCGGAAGAAGCTTTTTTCAGAAAAAATCTTCTGAAAAAACTTGTTCTGAAAGAGCGTGTCCACACACAAAAGCGCATTGGAAAAGCAATGTGCTTTTTTCAAAAGAGAGTGTCCAGTCTGATTGGATGCTCTCCTGCATAAAAGGCCACCCAGAACCAGTTCAGTCAGGGCTTTAGGTCATCAGCTGCTTCTGAGCCTTGCAAAGACACGCACTTAAAGGGACCTCCCTGGACAGCCATTTCTCTGCTTCTGCTGCATGCTTGCTACCTCTTCAAGGGTATGTCTACGCTACCCCGCTAGTTCGAACTAGCGGGGTAATGTAGGCATACCGCACTTGCAAATGAAGCCAGGGATTTGAATTTCCCGGGCTTCATTTGCATAAGCGGGGAGCCGCCATTTTTAAATCCCCGCTGGTTCGAACCCCGTGCGGTGCAGCTACACGGGGCTCGAACTAGGTAGTTCGGACTAGGCTTCCTAATCCGAACTACCGGTACACCTCGATTACATGATTACATGATGCATTACATGATGGCACAGATGTTACACCACTGTACCAACTGGTCCCATGCGCAGTTCCACCACTCCAAGTCCTCATGCACTTTGTGCATCAGGGTCTGGTGGATGTCACACAGGACACTGATTTGCTGGTGCATCAGGTCTTCATAGACCCTAGCGCGCTTTCAGGTTCCCCAGGCTCTGGTATGTGGCTGCGGTGGTGTGGCTTAGCCCTCAGTCCCAGCTCGTCCGGCTGTAGAGAACACACAGAGGGAGATGCGGTCAGTCATCCCAGCAGACACTGTCCTTGAGGACGTGCCCTCCTCTGTGAGCAGTGGCCAACAGTCTGCAGCCCAGGGCAGAAGGATGTCCTGGAAGCAAGGCCATGTGTGGCTGGTACAGTGGTTCATGCCTCACAAGGGCCCCGATGTGCCCAGAGGACTGTGCTGCCAGCTTCCCACTCACCCACCCCCAGCCCATGGACAAGCAACCAAGGGAAGTGTACAGACACAGTGGGATCCCTTCATGGGTGCAAGAGGAGCCGGAAGCAGCCTGAGCCTCGCAGTGCTGTCTGTGGGAGCAGCAGGCCATGTGTAGCCTTCACAACAGGCCCAGCCTCACAGCGGCCCAGACGTGCCCAGAAGACTGTGCTGCCCGCTTTCCCCGGCCCATGGACAAGCAGGCAAGGGAAGTATCTGGCCACAGTGGGATCCCCTCATGGGTAGCAGAGGAGCTGGGAGCAGCCTTAGCCTCCCTGGGGTCTGCATACACAGGTGCGGCTCACAGTGCTGTCTGTGGGAGAGGCTGCTGCCTCGCACATGCAGGCATCCCTCGTGTGCTGTGTGCGGCATTCCTCAGTCTGTGTGGGGTCATGCCTGCACCCTTGTGGCTAGCCTGCTTCGAACTGGTCCACGCCCTCCCCCCCCCCCCCCCCGCCACCGTGGCAGAATGTGGGTGGCCTCCCCTGAGCCTGGCAGCAGGATCCATGTGCTCAGGGGCTACCTGTTGCATCTGTGTGCTGCACATTGATGCTCCACGTGGTTGTACGTGCATGGACTGCAGCACAATGTCCAGCCCGAGCCCCCCATCCCCTCTGTCACTCTGTGTGTGTGTGACGAAGTGAGACCACTCACCTGAAGAGCCAGAGGCCTGGGAGACATCCTGGGTCACTGGCACCAGCTCAAGGGTGATGGTGCCCATCTCCTCCTCCTCTGCCACCTCCAGGGGCCCTGGACCTCCTGCTCCTCCTCCATGGAGACCTCTGGCTGGGCAATGACAGGGGTCTTCAGGCTGGAGTCCACCAGGATGGGTAGAGAAGATGTTTCCCACCTCCCAGGATCTGGTGCAGGTCCTTGTAATAGGGGCAGATGTGGGATCTTGCTCCTGAGCACAAGCTGCATCCCGTGGCCCAGACATATCCCTGGTGGTTCTCCTTTACTTTACTCCGGACCTGTTCCAAGGTCCGGAGTGGGTGTCTGTGCTCCGGTAGGGAGTCATCCATCCGGCCATAAATATCCTCATTTTGGCACTTGGACCAGACATCCTGCAAGGATGCCTCGTTGCCCCAGAGTTCAAGAAGGGACAGGCTCTCCAGTCCGGACCAGGACGGTGCACACCTCCTGTTCCCCCAGGTGGGTTCTGTGACCCCTGGGGCGCTCCTTGCGAGGGTCAGGGAGATTGTGGAGGACTTGGGGCTCAGCCATGGCTGGCAAGGCCTGTGGCGGGGAGAGCTGTTCAGTGAGGTGCTGCTCTGAAGCCGGCTTCCTGCCACAAGGCTTGTCCAGGGTGCCTGCGGGGCACAACGAAGGGGGCATGTTTTTGGCTCTGCAAAGGGGGGCACTTCCAATGGGAAGGCCCCGATATGGAGTGTACTTATGCCCAAACCCTGGCGGGGGACGACCCCAAGACAAGGGGGAAAAGGCCCAGATCACAAGGCAGGTATTGATCGGAGGGCAGAAGGTAGAAGCTCTGGTAGACTCAGGGTTCAGCCAAACGATCATAAGGGAAGACCTGATTGGAGGGCAAGGGCCCCGAGGCCCACCCGTACAGGTACAATGTGTACACGGGGACGTGCACCAATATGGGACAGCATGGGCGTAGATAATAGATGGCCCCCATGAAAGTTGGGCTTACGTGGTGGTGGCCCCAAAGCTGGTCTACCCAGCCCTTCTCGGGCGCGACTGGGAAGGGTTCCGGCGTGTGATGGGTGAGTGGGAAGTGAGGAAGGGATGCTGGGTGAGGACGGCGAACCCGATGAGCCCCCTGCTAGCTCCCAGGGCAGACAACCCAGGCCACAGGGGGGAACGGAACTGCCGTTGGAGGTGTCCTCACTGGAGCCCTGGGCCGGCGACTTTATCCGGGAGCAGAGAGCTGACCCAACGTTGCAGCATGCATGGGTCTCTGCCGGAGAGGAGGGCGAGACGAGGGCCGAAAACGAGGAACGGCAGAGCGGTCCCTACTTCGAGGTATGTCGCGACCAGCTGTACCGGATTACGGAGGGGGTAGAAGAATATGGGACTCTTAGGCAGCTAGGGTATGTCTACACTACCCCCCTAGTTCGAACTAGGGGGGTAATGTATGCATACCGAACTTGCTAATGAAGCCCGGGATTTGAATTTCCCGGGCTTCATTAGCATAAAGCCGGCGCCGCCATTTTTAAAAGCCGGCTAGTGCGAACCCCGTGCCACGCGGCTACACGCGGCATGGGCTAGATAGTTCGGACTAACAAGCCATTCCGAACTATCTGTACACCTCGTTCCTACTGTCTGAAATCAGTGCTTCTTGTGGAAATACTATGCTGCTCCCGTTCGGGCAAAAGTCCTTTTGTGCAAAAGCTTTTGCGCAAAAGGGCCAGTGTAGACAGCTCAGATTGATTTTGCGCAAAAAAGCCCCAATCGCGAAAATGGTGATTGGGGCTTTTTTGTGGAAAAGCGCATCTAGACTGGCATGGACGCTTTTCTGCAAAAAGTGCTTTTGCGGAAAAGCGTTTGTGCCAACCTAGACGCTCTTTTCCACAAATGCTTTTAATGGAAAACTTTTCCGTTAAAAGCGTTTGTGGAAAATCATGCCAGTCTAGACATAGCCATGGACAGTATCTTTCTTCTAGCCACTCATAGCCAGTCAGTGTCAGGAGGAGAATAGAGCATCATAGGGACTATCATGGTGTTGAGCAATCTTTTTTTTAACCAAACATAAATATTTATAAACAACCTTCTCTGCTTCACAGGAGAGAATGATGGTAGTCACTAAAAAAGGAGAGAGAGAGGACAAACAAGGACAAATAAACCCCCTTTTTCCTGTTGGGATTGCAACAGTGCTATTGATTACCCCTGAAATGTCACTCTTGTCCATGTGTGGGCACAATCCTGTGAGGTACTGAATGTTCTCAACTCCCACTAACTTGAGCATTTCACAGGATCAGGCCCTTTCAGAGCAGAGGGATACATACCATAATTTCATTCTGTTGCAATAGATCAAGGATTAAGGTGCACAGGATCAGTATAAGCAGCTTTTGACATCTCAATCATTTGCCTATACATGTCACACAACAGATTTATGGCAAGAGTGCCCTACACATCCACACAGGGGGAATAAGGGAACCTAAAGGCTATGTCTACACTGGCAGGTTCTTGTGCAAGAACATCTTGCACAAGAGTTCCTGCGCAAGAACTCTTGCACAAGAACATGTCCACACGGCCGTGTGCTTTTGCACAAGAGCATCCAAGGCAGTGTGGATGCTCTCTTGCACAAGAAAGCATTGATGGCCATTTTAGCCATAGGGCTTTCTTGTGCAAGAATCCCCTGTCACGCATCCACCCTGCCCTCTTGCACAAGAGCTCTTGCACAAGAGAGCTTACACTTGTTAGAAAAGAGCGTAGCTCTTGCGCAAAAAGCCCTGTCTTCCCACACTTTACTGTAAATCTTCTTGCTCAAGAGCGGGCAGGCCCTGTTGACGCTCTGCAGGTTCCTGCGTAAGAACCCGCCAGTAAAGTATCCTCTTACACTGTGAGCTACTTGGAGTGCATATAGCACAAGTGGAGAGTGTCTTTTGCAAGGCTTCTATTCTCACTCCTTAACAAATGTATGAGGAGTATGCAAAGCCTCGACACTGCCCTCTTACCTCTGAGCACAGCACTGCCAAGTTGGGAAGAGGGGAAAGGTACCTGTACCAGGCAAACGGTCAATGGAGCTTGCCTTCTCTCTGGACCAACGGGAAACCAGGGACCATATTTAGTCTTTTTGAGTCATACAGCAGTCTTTGGGCCATTGAGCAACCAAGCACTGCCCTTATTCAGGGCTAGTGCTAATTCTTTAATCAAGTTCTTTAGAAAGTAGATGTTAAAATATAAAATCCTTCTTGGATATGTTTATAGATGTAATATTTGGTTCCACTGAAATATATATTTACAAAATATACCACTATATCTTTGATAACTTTTGATCGTTTATACTCAGAATGCTCTATGCAGTATCTCTGTTTCCACGTTATTCCACATGACTATCTCTGTCACAGTCTGACAAACTTTGATCAGGCATACAACTGTATTGATTGCAACTTGCACTAATTATTTTTCTAATGAGAGTTTTCAAGTTTTGCCACAAAAATCAAAGATAGACTCAGCTTTAACCATTTTAATGAGGTTTCTTTTACCTCCTTCCCAATAAGCCATCAAATTCTTACACTGGTGATATTTATACAACATAATCGTCAGTATCACGAAAGACTTTGTTAAAATGGCTCTGTATGAATATTTTTTGTTGCTCTGGGCCACTTTACATTTTTAAATAAAAATGTATAAAAATGTACTTTGCCAGGTTTCCATCTTTGTAAGAAATATCTTAGTTTTTATGCATGATTCTATAAAGCAAATGTGTTCTTTTTTGTAGGTATAAATATTGTTTTTCAGACATCATGTATAAATCAACAAAAAGCCTTGCCTGTGTTTTGGAAAATGGTCCATATCTTACAAAGGGTAACCATAGCAGCTCTTGACAGGAGATTATTTCTGACAACACTCACTAGTCTTAGTTTAAAGACTCAGGATTTCATCCCTAGGCATGCAAGTAGTTCTCACACAAGCAATCCAACGTACTTTAATGTGACTTTTTGCAGGTTAGGCATGTTATTATTTTTCAGGTCTGGGCCTTTATTTATCAAGTAATATCTCATCCAAACAAAGATGAAATTGTGTGTGAGACAGTGCTGTATCCCTATCTCAATGGACAGTATTGATCACCCAAGTCTGCAACTATTTCTGCCTCATGACAGTGTCCTGTTACTGTTACCTTTCCTATCTAAGCTACAGCTGGCTATTACTAGAATTACATCTCTAGATGAACATAAACATAGGAAGATTCATCTAGCAGCTACAATATCATGTCTGATTTCCTTAATATGTATGTCAGAATCTTCTGGCTGTTGATTGGGTTCAGGCCGACAGAGTTTCTCTCTCTAACCTCACTTCATTGTAGGTTTCTAATGTACATCTCACACTTTGTCTGAACACCAACCATAACACTGTCATGATTCGTTAAGCTCTAACAAACCCTCCTAAGGCAGCCATGAAAACTTCACCACTTAACATTCAAAACATGAAAATCTGGCCTTCGATTCTAATTTGCTACTGATGCAATATTAAAGCAATATATGTATAAAATATTTAGGCTATATTTGTTCTGAATTTATTTTATTTAATTTTTTACACAAGGCACAAAACCCTTGGGCCTTAAAACAACAATCATTTTTAAGGATGTCTTGGGGGCAAACAGACATGACATTTATACACACATCTTGGTATCCCAAACAATAGTGTGGTATCAGCACCGTATTTAAATGTTCTTTCATGAGCAGTAGGGATTTTGCTGATAAATATAAAAATGCCGCCTTACCTGCTGACCAGTGGATATAATGTAATTTCTAATTGCTACCTCTTGAACTCATCCACAGAGAGAGGGGCTTGGAGAAAATTTGAAGATAAGGACTCCATCACTTGTTCCTTCAATATTAGAAAAAACTCAGATTTATTTGTCAGACAGTGGATCACTTTTCAGAATTCAGATTAAATCATGCTTGTGAAGTTGTGTGCATGCTAATTACCTTCTTAAGGGAAGAATGTTTGTGATGCCTCCGGGTTCTTCTGTAATGCCTTCAGGATGTAAAGGTTTAAGGTTAAGATAATTGAACTCTAAGAATCAGAATTAGGTTACTCAACAAAGTCTCTATAGTTCAGAGTGTACTAAGATCCTATAATTTATTTAAAAAAAATTCCCTTTCTTAAGTGCAAGGGAAAGATGCTATATGCCATGTTCAATATTTGGATACTGCTTAACATTTGGAGTAACTTGTTCCACTAACACTTCTCTAGTGATCTGGGGAGAAATTAAAAGATAGTTTAGTCTGTGTCCAGCAAATCTCATATATTTTGTATTTGACATTTGATTTGTTGAGTTGTTTAAGCGTCCCATAACTTGATAGTGTTACAAAAGTCCTTCTCTTCTTAATCAAGGTAACTCTTAGGATAGGTCTGCACTGCAAAGTTAATTTGAAATAACAGCCGTTATTTCGAATTAACTTTAATAGCGTCTATACATGCAAACCGCTATTTCGAATTTAATTCGAAATAGAGGAGCCCTTAATTCAAATTTGGTTAACCTCATTCTATGAGGAGTAATGACAAATTCGAAATAGCTATTTCGAATTAAGTGCTGTGTAGACACTTAATTTGAAATAGGGGGGCCTCCAGCCCTTCCCAGGGAGCCCTGGTGGCCACTCTGGGCACAACCAGGAAAACTTACTCTCCTCTCCCTCAGCCTCAGAGCCATTAAAGGGGTAGACACTGGCCACCATGCCTGTGCCAGCTCCAAGCCTACCAGCCCAGAGCCAGCAGTGGCCACGGGGGCCCGTGATCCAGTGGCCCCAAAACATGAGCCAGCAAGACATTGGCAGCCAGTCCTCCACTGCTCCCCCGGAGCAGTCTGCCAGCTCCCAGGAGCCTGACAGGGGATGGAGAAGGCAGGTGCCTTCTTAATCCAGGGTGGAGACCATGGACCTTATTCAGGTTTGGGGAGGATGCCCCCAACTTCCATGATCTCAGCCCTAGATGGAGGAAAATGGCCGTCTATAGCATGATAGCTTTCAGACTGGCCACCAAAGGCCACATGCAAACCTGGGAACAGGTTTGCATGAAAGTCAGGTTGAGACCCCCAACCGTGAGCCCTGAGCTTCCCCTCCCCATTCTTCCCCTTCTTTCTCCCTTCCAGCTCCCTCCTTCCAGGTTTCCTTGGCTCCTTTCCAGGACTCCTTGGGGTGGACACTCTCCCTCAGGGCCTCATGGATCCTGACAGCCCCCCGATGGACGTTCTGGGTGGCAGCCTGCAGCAAGTGCAGCCGTGCTAATGGTAATGACCCCACGAGACGCACCGGCATGCCCAGGGGCAGCTCTGGCTCCATGTGGCCGAGTGCTGTGGTGTCCCGAGTGTGAGCACTCAGGGCACACCGAGACAGGACTGCTTTGCTGTCCCTCATCAAGGTAGACAAGCAAGCAGAGAACCCTAAGAATTGTCTCTCCCGGGTGGAGGTAGGGTCCCTTTAAGCATAGAGCTCGGTTAACCTCAGGCAGCAGCCCCACACACTAATTCCTAACCTGATGCCCTGCCAGCACTGGTTCTGGCCAGCCTTAACTTTGGTTCAGGGTCCACTCAGTGTGGACGTGCTATTTCAAAATAGCAAAACACTATTTCGAAATAGTTTTTGTGTATAGATGCATTATTTCGAATTAGCTTAATTCGAATTAACTATTTTGAATCAAGTTAATTCGAAATAGTGCTGTAGTGTAGACATACCCGTAGGCATTCTCTGAGCACACCTATTGGATTGGGCCTCTCTATATCTACACTGCACAGTTATTTCAGAATAAGCTATTTCAAAATAGCTTATTTTAAAATATCGTGTCTATACTGCAGGGAGGCCTCAAAATTAGTCTGAGGCAGGCTTCCCTAATATAGATGTCCTCTCTTGATTTATAGCCCCAGGAGGAATAACTTAGAGTAGCCCTGTTGAGGGGCTATTTCGAAATAGCAGAGTGGAGCATCCATACAAGCCTTATTTCGAAATAGCTATTTTCGAATAGGTGTTATTCTCCCTTGAATGAGGTTTACAGAAGTTGGAATAAGCCATCTGTTATTTTAAAATTATTTCAAAATAACAGAATTGCTGTGTAGACACTTGCATAGTTATTTTGGAATAACAGCCGTTATTCCAAAATAACTTTGCTGTGTAGATACACCCTCAGAGAAGACAACTGGGGATGATGAGCTCAGGAATTGGGGTGAGGGCTAGCTCTGGGTTTGTGTCCTAGAGTATCCAATAGGCCCCCAAGCAGGACACTGACTGGGGATGTGGGAAATTTGTGTTCAAATACCCAAACTTGAATTCTAAGCCCCCACATCTCAGATGAGCCTCCAGGTACTGGGTAGATCTTTCTCCTACTGGAGCTGTTCCACTGTATATAATTAAATATTTGGTCTTAAAGCCTACCCTAGTAGTTAGGGCACATCCTGGAATGTGGCAATTGCAAATTGTAATCCCTGTTCCTGTTAATATTTAATTATTGATAGTACGTGAACAGCTGCAACAGGAAGTAGTGAAAGGGCCACAGTAGAAAACTCAAAGTCTGGTGATTAGGGCACTTGGGTTATGGAAGACCCAAGATGAAGTCTGTTCCAAATGAGGCAGAGGGGGAATTGAAAACAGGTCTCTCACATCCCAGGTGAGTGGAGTGACCTGACCATAAGGCCATTGGCCATAATGGGGCTTGTGGTCTCTCCTCTCTCTTCCCCCCTCACTTCTTTGGGAAAAAGAGCTGACTTGACTTAGACAGCTAACTCCAGGAGACAGTTAATAACTGTGAAGTCCAAGTGGACATAAGTGCCTCCTTTTGGATCAGTGGTATATATCTTTGAGGGACACAGCTTAATTCCCTCAACCATCTCTGGAATTCCCTATAACCTATCATAGGCATCTTCCTGCTCCACTTGCTTGCTTCTGTTCATTCCTTCCTTCCATCCAAAAAGGTAATAAAAACAGTTACTACTATTGATAGATTTATTTGCTACTGTGAAAAGCATTAAATTGATTCTTCTTAACTTTATTATATATCATTATAGTCAGGTAAGTAGATTATTAGATCTTCATTGTTGGCTTCCATTCCCTATATAATCATAGATAAACACTAGCTACACTAGCTTAATAGCTCCAAACAACTCATGCTTATGCTCATGCATAATGCTACAACAACTGCTATCGCAACTGTATCCCACTTCTTGTTATCATAAAATTGTTATTGATTTATTGACTTTTTTCATATCCAATGGCTAACCTTCTAAACCATGCAAATGAAAATTATGTACCCACAGTTACAACAACATAAAAAATGTTAGAGACAAGACATCAACAGATGGAATAAAGAATATAGCAGCTTTGTTTCTCTCTATCACTATTTTCCCCCTATTATTTACATGGCAGTTATAATTAGATAGAGTTTACAATTCACAGGAGTATCAATTTTTAAATATCAGTGTGTTACTATGGCTCCTATTGGTGTTCAGAAGACTTAAAATACTTATCACAATAAGTGAGGATAATTAAATGAGGAAATAAAATGTTCCTATATTTTTATATCTCCTTCTTCAAACTCAGCCATGCTCATATGTCACAGTTTTAAATGCTAGTTCATTTTTTTCGTCATTTGTGTGAATAGGTATTTTGGAGAATTAAAAATGCACTATGGAACTTCTTTCTCATAGTTTCTCAGTGTAGCTCTGTATTATTAGTTTGATATTATGCCCCTAAAGTATGCTGTGTGCTTCACAGAGGCTAAGATACAATCTGTGTTCCAATTAATTTACAACAGTATAGTGCAAATATGATACAAGTTAGGGTGACCAGTAGTAAGGAGGGGATATAGTGAGGAAATACAATTGTTACAGCAGTATGATCACAGAAATCTTGATTTAAGCATGGGTATGCTTACAGGGGGGTTAGGTGGTTCTGCTATAAGAGTATGAATATTAGATAGCAATCCTAAATTCATTGTAACAATTAAATATAGAATTTTATTCACAACACAATACTTGACTTTTGACCATTTAAATAGGAACTATAGGAAATACCAAACTAACACGATGAAGCCAAATATGATTGAATGGCAAATATTGATTTCTCAGAGGCAACCACTCTATATGCAACAAGCTGCTAGTCTCAGTCCATGTCCTAGTAAAAAAGAGCTTCCATTGTTCATCACAGCAGAAGACTAGAATGGAATAAAAAGGACAATGTAGCACTTTAAAGACTAACAAGATGGTTTATTAGATGATGAGCTTTCGTGGGCCAGACCCACTTCCTCAGATCAAACAGTGGAAGAAAGTAGTCACAACCATATATACCAAAGGATACAATTTAAAAAAAATGAACAAATATGAAAAGGACAAATCACATTGCAGAACAGGAGGAGGATGCGGGGGGGTGGGAAGGGGGAGGAAGGAAGGTAAGTGTCTGTGAATAGCTGATATTAAAGGTAGGGAGAGTGGGATGTTTGTGAGTTAATGGTATTACAGGTGATAATTGGGGAAACTGTCTTGATAATGGGTGAGAAAGTTCAAAGACTTGTTAAGTCCTTGTTGGTAAGTGTCGAATTTTAACATGAATGACAGTTCAGAGTATATATGGTATATGGTATATATGGTTGTGACTACTTTCTTCCACTGTTTGATCTGAGGAAGTGGGTCTGGCCCACGAAAGCTCATCATCTAATAAACCATCTTGTTAGTCTTTAAAGTGCTACATTGTCCTGCATTTTGCTTCAACTACCCCAGACTAACACGGCTACATTTCTATCACTATTCTAGAATGGAATAGGCATGAAAAACTGGCTAACATTTTATGCTTAGAAGTAGTTTCCTGAGTCCATGGTAATGGCACATTATCGTGTCAGTTTGGTGAAGCTTACAACATAGACCAGTACTGCGGTAACCTGACAACTATCAAACACACGGATTTTAATATGAAAAATTCTATATGAAGACAATATCAATGCTGCACAGTATAAATCTGACACAAAACACATCTTTTATCTATCTCAGCTGCCTAGGTCACTGTGCTCATGTCTGTTCACTGGCATCCAGTCAGTTTCAGAAGCCCATTTAAAGGCATTGATCTTCATCTTCAAAGCAGTTAATGGATCAGGCTTCAACTACCTTAAAGGTCAAACTAAACCATAGAAATGGTTGCAGTCTTCTGGGAAAACATAGGTCATAAAGCCCAGGACAAAACATTCAAAAATTGTATACCAAACATTGTTAGTTAAGGTGATATGTCTATGGAACAAAATTTCAGTGGTAGTAAGACTGATTCAGAGTCTGTCTTTAGGAAATGCTGCAGAACTTTTTTTTTTAATTTCAGTAACCAGCAACACTCACAACAATGACACTTATTTTCACTCAAATCACCTCATTCCCCTAGAAAAAAAACGGAGGAAACCAAATCAGCCATTCAGCAAACCAAACAAAAACTCACATATCCCAGTTGAATTTTTATTCCAAAAAAGAAGAATCAGAGATCCTTTTCCCACTATTGACTTTGCTATTGCTATAGTTGCTATGGGAAATTCCCTGAGATACAAGAATGGTCAGCAGTATGAAAACCAAAGACAGTCAAATGAAAATAGATTCATGAAATACAGAATGCTGTATTTCCAGTGAAAGACATATAACCTCTTCTGTGCTAGGATGAGGTTTAAGATAAAACACATAAAGATGGATAGTTTGGTTGATGTGAAAGTGTGACACCACCTTAGGGACAAATTTAAGATATAGTTGCATGGATACCTCATCTTTGTGAAACACTGTATAGAGGAACCATAAGTGCTTCAAGCTCCCTGACTCATCCAGCCAAGGTGATGGCACCCAGAAATACTACCTTCATAGAAAAATGTAGTAGAGACCAGAATGCCAAGGAATTGAATAGAGAATTAGCGACAGTTGATAAAACCAGGATGAAATCCCCATCTGGTATTGGTTTTGCCATCAGAGAGAAGACTTGAATCATACCATTCAGGAAACAAGAAGGAATTGGATGAGGAGATAGAAAACAAAGTAGGATCAGAGCATGAAATGTACTGATGGCTATTAGGTGAATTCTGAGGATGCTAATAGATAGCCTCGAGGATTCTACAGACAAGAAGTTGCGCAATATATCAATCACAGATTGTAAAGGGGAAATTCCTTGCAAACTATACCAAAAAGTAAATATTTCTCATGTCTCTTTATAACATTTCCTGGTAGAGTTCTTTGTAGCGCTGTTCAGGCTGGCTTGAAGCTTAGTCAAACAGGACTTATCCAATTATGACATGCATCCAGATCGGACACCAAGAATGGTAACCAGTAGGAGAGCACTTCAGTCTCCCTAGTCACTCACTAAGGGTACGTCTACACAGCAACATTACTTCAAAATAACTAGCGTTATTTTAAAATAGCTTAGTCTGGGTCTACACAGCTGGCAGTTATTTCAAAATAATGTCAAAATACTGTCAAGTTGGTATACTTCTTCCTCCGACTCCTGTAACCCTCATTGTATGAGGAGTAAGGGAAGTCAGAGGAAGAGTGCTCTATTTCGAAATAAATGCAGTGTAAAGGCTCCCAATTTCGAAATAAACAATGCAATTGACATAGGTCAATTTGTGTAGCTTATTTCTAGTAAAGCCCTGCTGGGTAGATGCACCCTTATAGACTTCAAAGTTGCCATACTTCAAAGATGCCACAGATTCCTTGTTGTTTTGGCTGGAATGGACTAATACGGCTACCCCTCTGAAATTTGCAAATGTTATTTAACTTGCTTATATTTCTGTAAATTCAAGTTGACCATTAGGTGAATTGCAAGGACCCTTCTAAAAACCAGATTTTGCATCAGAATGTAAAATGTCTTCAATAATGTTTGTTCCTATAATTAATTATTCATTGCATTTTAGCCCAGAAAAACACACAGCTGGAGTAGGTTCTGTAATAGATAAAAAAGGAGGAAAATCTGCTTTTCCTTTCAGGAGGCATTCTTGCAGTGCCATGTATGCAGTTCCTCATTGTGAAGGGGAGGAGGGAAAGGAATGATCCAAACCTGTACAGTGGTGGGAAAACAGAGCACTTGAAAGCCCAACAATATGAAGGCTCCCTGTAAAACAGAGGAGATTTTGGACAGCGATGGAAGCAGTGAAACTGCCACTGCAGTATTTGAATCTATCAGGTGTGCCCTCTCACAGAGAAAAGGTGACACTGTAGCAAAGAGTAGCCGTGACCTGAGGTTGCAGCAAATCAGAAGTCGCTTTGCTGCCCATTCTGTGGTAATGGGAATGGGCTTTAATTCAGTCCACTCCATGCCCTAAGGCGCTCCTAGTACAGTGTCCATTTATTTGCATTGTGCACTGGAGGACCATTCACACTTATTTGTAGTTATATCATTACATGTAGACTATGATAGGCACTAGAAGAGGTGCACAGCAATGTGTAAGATAGCTCTTGTGTTAAGTGAAACTGAATTACCAAATGATGATGAACTGTAACTGACAAACAAGAAAGTAACATTTACTTCAACAATATGTTAGAAGGAAAAAATAATACAGCAATGATTTAATACAGACAAGCCAGATTCTTTGGTTAGATTGATACAATAAAAAGGTATAAATACCGTGAAATGAAAATGAAAAAAATGTTATGAAGCACATCTTACTTTCCTATTACTCTAGAGAACAACTAACTACCAGCAAATATAAATGCTGTGTTGAACAGAGGCCATAATAATAAGAACAGTTTGCCTGGAGTGTTCCCTTCTATATCGTATTCATCCGAGTTGGAAAGAAAGTCTTCTAGGGCAGGGCCTCTTTTACTTTATGTAAAGTGCTCTGTACATCTGTGTCACTATAATAGCAACTAAACCCCATCAACATGCTAAGACAAAAGAGTAGGGGTATGTCTACACTACAGTTAATTCGAATTAAGCTAATTCAAAATAGCGCATCTACACACAAAAGCTATTTTGAAATAGGTTTTGCTATTTCGAAATAGCGCATCCACACTGAGTGGACCCTGAACCGAAGTTAAGGATGGCCGGAACCAGTGCATTAGGTTAGGACTTAGTGTGTGGGGATGCTGCCTGAGGTTAACCGAGCTCTACGCTTAAAGGGACCCTACCTCCACCCCGGAGAGACAATTCTTAGGGTTCTCTGCTTTCTTGTCTACCTTGATGAGGGACAGCAAAGCAGTCCTGTCTCGGAGTGTCCCGAGTGCCCACACTCGGGACACCACAGCACTCGGACACATGGAGCCAGAGCTGCCCCTGGGCACGCCGGTGCGTCTCATAGGGTCGTTGCCATTAGCCCAGCTTCCAGGATCCAGGAGGCCCTGAGGGAGAGTGGCCACCCCAAGGAGCCCTCGGAGCCTCCCTGGTCCTTCCCACCGGGGGCTCGTGCCCCATTCCTCCTGCATGTCCTTCCACTTACCCTTCCCTAGCCCCTCTTCCTGATGTCAAATAAAAGACAAGTATGTTCAAAAACAGAAACTGGGTTTATTGAACAAAACTGGGGAGGAATGGACCTCTGGGGAGACTGGAAAAAGGAGGTGGGAGAGGGGAAGAGAGAGGGTGGGAGGGGTGGGGAAAACCTGGGAGGAGGGAGCTGGAAGGGGGAAAGAAGGGGAAGAGTGGGGAGGGGAAGCTCAAGGCTCAGGGTTGGGAGTCTCACCAGACCAACCTGACTTTCATGCAAACCTGCTCCTGGGTTTGCATGTGGCCTTTGGTGGCCAGGCTGAAAGTTATCCTATTATAGACGGCCGTGTTCCTCTGTCTAGGGGTGAGATCATAGAAGTTGGGGGCATCCTCCCAAATCTGAGTAAGGTCCATGATCTCCACCCTGAACCAGGAACCACCCTCTTTCTCCAGCCCCTGTCAGGCTCCTGGGAGCTGGCAGACTGCTCCTGGGGAGCGGTGGAGGGCTGGCTGCCAATGGCTTGCTGGCTCATGTTTTGGGGCCACTAGATCAGGGGCCCTGGTGGCCACTGCTGGCTCTGGGCTGGCAGGCTTGGAGCTGGCACAGGCACTGTGGCCAGGGTCTACCCCTTTAATGGCTCTGGGGCTGGGGGAGAGGAAAATAAGTTTTCCTGGTTGTGCCCAGAGTGGCTTCCAGGGCTCCTTGGGAAGGGATGGAGGCCCCCTTTTTTGAATTAAGTCTCTACACAGCACTCAATTTGAAATAGCTATTTCGAATTTGGTGTTACTCCTTGTAGAATGAGGTTTACCAAATTCGAAATAAGTGCTCCACTATTTCAAATGTATTTCGAAATAGCAGTTTGTCTGTGTAGATGCTTTTAAAGTTACTTCAAAACTGCTGTTATTTTGAATTAACTTTGTAGTGTAGACATACCCTACCTGACTAAGGCAAGCCTGGCCTACTTTGAGAATTCCACTGTGACTTATACCTAAGCTAGTGTTCTAAGTAGCTTGGCAGCCTTGGGCATTAAACAGTTTTGCACATTCCCACCTGAAGAAATGTTGGTATTCTGAGGTCTATGCTACCGTAAATTTAGGTACCACATGGATTTAGGAATGCAGGGTTAGGCATCAGCAGCGTGAGGAATTTGAGGATCTCAGTGATATTTAAATGTAGAAAGAAAATTTCAGAGCAGTAACTTCCCAGTTTAGACACTGTTTAGACTGAGGATCTCAGTGACATTAAGTGTAGGACTTAGGGCTTGTCTACACTGTCCTGATGCTACTGTGAAACTTTCTCACTCTGGGTTTTGCTAACCTCTTGGAGCACAGCAAGTTTCAGCATAGTAACTTGCCAGTGTAGACAGGCTCCCAGCACTGGGAGCTATAGCCCATATGGAGTTGGTTTTCTTAAAGCACTAAGAGAGCTCTCTCCCATCTCTTTTGCGAGTGTAGGCAAAGCCACAACTGTAGACAACTGTGAACCTAAAGTCACAGTTAAGTGCTTGCGTCCCTTTGTGTATCTAGTCCCAACTCACCTCTTGGTAGGATTGCCAGGTTTTCACCCAGCCAGTCCAGTGGCCCCTGTCTGGTAAAAAAAAAAAAAAAACAGAAACAAAAAGTCCGGTATTTTCTGTTTTTCTTGGACAGAAGGTCGGTGGGGAGCGTGTGTAGATTTAAAGATGCAGTGACTTTTTTTTTCTTCTCAATAAATTTTTTCCCCCGCCATGTTTGGGATTTTTTGTGAAAGTATCTGGAAATCCTACTTCTTGGCCTTTCTGCAGAAATTGTCTATAATGGCAATGAAAATTTTTGATAAGACATCTTTCTTTTATAATCCAAATCATTTCCCATAGATCACCAGGCACGTGGCAGTCATAATGGGGTATTTTGTCTACTTTGGTCTTTGCAGCTGACTGAGGATAAGGGGTCTGATGTGCAAGAGATTTTGGCACACATGGTTATTGACTGCTCAATTTCTTGTTAGAGGACTATAAATGAAATTCTTAAATAAATTCAATAGATACACACACAGAAATATCCTTAGCTTCTAATACAAAGCTATTTAGTCACCAGTGAAGATAAAGGAGAAACAGATTACTCAAGGTGGGGCTACCTATTTTAGTGCACAGAATATTGAATATCCAACTGCTTATCTTGCTTGGCAAGTACCTGGTTCAAGCAACTTCTAGCCATCAAATCCTGAAACCTCAGTTGCTTAACTGACAGCAAAGAGGTATAAAAATGTTTAAAGAGTAAGGATATTGTGGACTGGGCTAACCCAAAACTGCTGTCCCAATAAGCTCTTTGAGGAAGATGATCTCATGACAGGAGAAGACTAAGAGGCATGGAAGGTACAGCTCTCCTAGATATAGCCCCCCTTCAGATAAAAGCGGAGAAGGCTAAACATTCCTCAGCCACTGTGGTGATCTCTTCAGAAAATAGGGACATTGTCAGTGGATGCCAGTGAGCAGTGGTGATATGGAATCTGATCTGAAAACATTGCTAGCTAAGTATATGCTAACTTGGAGTATCAGTCAGCATTTTGCCTACTGGTGCAAGGGTGGCAGATCTCAAAGGCTAGACAAATTTCTAGTGAGTGCTTATGTAGAGCTTACATTCATGATCCATCCTGTGTCCATTATATGGGTAAGAGTATGACTGATTTCCTAGAAGCTAAATTGAGTTTAACTGGGGCGGGGGGAAGCTTTCTCTGAACTTCCATTAAAATGCTGTTGATTTTTTCTGTTGCTCAGGTAATCTCAGAAATCAGGACATTATAAGAGTGAATACAAGCTGTGATTTTTCATCCTTCACGGTTGTATTACAATAACTATAAACCATATAGTTTATAAACCATTCATTTTTCCTCATACACATGTGTAGGATTAGATGAGCATGCCAGTTGCCGTCAACAGCATAACTTTAATAATTCTTAATTATTCCCTAACATATGGAAGTACAGGAAATACTACAGAAACCCCCATTTTATCTGAATCAAACCCTTTAAGAGTAATCCCTGTAGTAATGTGTTTTACTGTATATATGCCAAGAAAGCCATTAATGTATACAAAAAACAAACAGTAAACTGCTTTTGACACAATATGGTACGAATTAAGTCTCCAATTCCATATTTATGCACATGCTTAATTTATACATGTGAGTAGTGCTGTTAACCTCACTGTGCCTACTTGCATGATTAAAGTTAATCACATTGGAATTTGCAGCATGGAGCCCACTGTGTAAAAGCTCAAAGCCATATTGGAAATGAGTTATACATGTAGGCCACCTAAATTTGTAGTCAAATTAGCTTGGTAGTTAATTACCACATACCCAGAATTATATATGAGAGAGAGATATTTTACATGGTGTGAGGATAAATTAGTTACATCCCTCAAAATGCACCTAAGGATGCTTATGCTGCTTTGAAAATAAATCACATAGTACATGTCTGCTGACTTCAATATTAAAATACATACTGCTATGTCAATGGGATTCATAGATTCCAAGGTCATAAGGGATGATTGTGATCATCCAGTCTGACCTCCTCTATAACATGGGCTGTAAAACTTCTCCAATATAATTTCTAGAGCAGATCTTTCTTTAAAAAACGCCATCTGGTCATGATTTTAAAACTGCCGGTGATGGAGACTACTTCATGACTCTTTGTAAGTTATTTCATCGGTTAATTATTTTGTCTGTTAAAAATGCACACCTTATTTCCAGTCTGGATTTATCTAACATCAGTTTCTAGCCACTGGATTATGTTATACTTTTGTCTGCTAGCCTAAAGAACCCATTAAAAAATGTTGACTATACTCAAGTCATCCCTCAACCTACTCTTTGTTCAGGTAAGTAGATTGAGTCTGTCAGTGTAAGGAAAGATTTCTAATACTTTACTGATTCTTGTTTCTCTTCTCTCAACTGCCTTCAATTTATGAACATTCTTCTAGAATTGTGAACACCAGAATGGACAGTGTTCCATCAATGGTCACACCAGTGCCAAACACAGGGGTAAAATCACCTCTCCTGTTCACTTTATGCTGCCAGTGATTAAAATAATGCTTTTGGCCACAACACTGTAATGGAAAATTATGTTAAACTGCATATCCACCTTAACCCCCAAATCTTTTTCAGAGCCACTGTTTTCTAGGAAAGAGTCCCCCGTTGTGTATATGTAATCTACATTCTTTGTTCCTCGATGTATACATTTATATTTAGCCATATTAAAACATGTTTGCTTGCTCTAAGTTACCAAGTGATCCAGATAGATCACCTGTTCTCTTCATTATTTATCACTGCCCTATTTGGTATCATTTGCAAACTTCATCATTTTTTATTTTCTTATAAGTTCTTGATAAAAATGTTAAATAGAGTAGGACCAAGAACTGACCACTTCAGCACTGCACTAGAAGCACATCCATTTGATGATGATTAGGCAGCTTTTAATCCACTTAACACGGGCCATATTAATGTTATATCTTTCTAAGTTTTAAATCCATATGCCATGTGGTACCAAGTCAAATGCCATGGAGAGGTTTAAGGATTCTATATCAACACTGTTATCTTTACCAACCAAACTTGTACTCTTATCACAACAAGCTAGTTTGACATATTCTACTTTCCATAAACCTATGTTGGTATTAATTATATTTCCCTCTTTTAATTCTTTATTAATCAAATCCTATATTAGCTGCTGCATTATCTTGTCCAGAACTGATCTCGGATTGACAGGACAGTAATTATCCAGGTCATACCTTTTACCTTTTCAAAAAAATAACACATTATCTTTCTCCCAGTTTTCTGGAATTTCCCTGGTGTTCCAAGACTTATTGAATATCAACATTAAAAGTCCTTTGTCAGCTGTTTAAACTTTTGGATGTAAGTTATCCAGATCTTATTTTAAAATGCTATTTAGCATCCTCCTGAGATGCTAATGGAATGGAAAGAGTATTATCATATGCTATAACTATATCCTCTGTTTTTTCCCCAAATACTGAACAGAAGTATTTATAGAACACTTGATAATTCTACCATTTCCTCTTGTATATACTACTACCATGATTCGGATTCATTTTGTTCTTCTTATACTTTAAAAACTATTTCTTATCCTTAATTCTGATGGCTGTATATTTCTTCTGGAGTCCTTCGCATTTTTCTGTAATTCTTAACTTCCTGATTTATAGTCATTACTTATCAAATTCCCCTTTCTTCCATGTATTTATCTACTTGTATTTATTTTTATGGCTGCCTTCACTTCACCTCTAAACCAGGCTAAGCATTTAACCATTATGGCCTTTTCCAAAATAGTGGGATTATAGCTATTGGGGTATCTAGTGAAGTATTGGTTGAACCTTTCTCATCTGTCATGCTCAGGGCCTGACCAGTGCCAAACCACAGAATTTGCCAGATCATGGGGAGGGGGGGTTCCAATATTGTCTAGCAACATTGCCAAACCTTCCACTGCTAACTGGGCTCTTAGAAGATATTTAGGGGTAAATTAGAGATAAATAACAGCATAGTACGTTGAGAGCCAGGACTGATAGATGTAAACAAACTTCATGGAACCGTGGGAAACTTGGCCACACCCCTAATAAGTGGACATCTGGCCAACTAAAATCATGCCAGACCATGGATGTTGCTAGACCAAAGAATGACATATTAAAGAGATTCATCCTGTATTCTTAAACAATTCCTATTTGTCATTCACATTTTTCTGATTAAATTCTTCCTCCCAGCTGATTTGGTCCACAATTGTTTTCAGCTTTGTAGAACTGGCTCTTTTCAAGCACTGGTCTAGACTTTATTTTGTTTGCACATTGTAAGTAATGATCACTTGTATTTAACTTAACATTAATATTTAGTTCTGTGGTCAGTTCTTCTTTTTCAGTCAAGATTAAGTCTAATACAGAATTCCCCCATGGATGCAATACCTTTGTCATCTATAATATTTGAAATTACTAGTATGTCTTAGGCCAGGTCTACACTAGGGGGAAATGTCAAACTAATGATTAGAGGTTGATTTAGTGCGCTTAACACCCCTAAATTGACCCACAAGAGATCAATCTCCATAGTACTGATCTCCTAGTAAGTGTAGCTATGGCCTTAGCATAAGCAGCATGAGACCTCCAATATGTCACTCTAACTGAAGTCCTCTTTGTGTTTTTCTTACATGCTATAGACAAACTTAAAAAACAATGAATAGTCTTGCAGCACCTTAAAGACTAAAACACCATGTAGATGGAATCATGAGATTTTGTGGGCACAACCCACTTCTTCAGATGAATGGAGTTATTAAAGATTCAGTTTTTAAATAAATAGGGGCTGAGGAGGGGAAAAGAGAAGGAAAAAGAAAGGGGAAAAGGAGAAAGAAATAGTAAATTAGAGTGTTCATGCTACATGAAGCTGATAGAGAAGGTGCAAATTGTTTTTAAGTACTCATTGTTTGGGTTTTTTTATGTCATTAGGATGTGGAATATAGTGGGCCATCCAGCAAATTTTTTCATATCTTTGTGATAGGAATCAAACCCGTAAATGAAGTTAAGTTCTAAGGCTTCCCTGTGTAGTTGGCTTGTTGAATTGGCCTGAAACAATATGGTGACTTTGAGATGTATTAATGAGTGCCCAGGCAAGTTAAAATGTTCCCTGATAGATTTCAGTGTGTTGCCTTTTCAGATATCTGATTGGTGTCCATTAATTCTTTCCCATAGAGACTGTCCAGTTTGGCCAATAAACATAGCAGAGGGACTTTGCTGGCATTTGACAGAGGCAATTTAAAAAGTTCTTTTCAGGTGGTTTGGTTTACACGTGTGAATAAAGTTAGTCAAAGGTAAGCATTTGCAGGACTGGGTAATGAGTCAGTAAAAAGAAAATGGACCATTTTGATAATAGAATAAATTGCAAAATGTAGAAACAAATTGTTTGGATATTCATTTTATTATTTGTGAAATAATCATACTGCATTCACATGAGGAAAAAGAGTTAATGTTGTTCATGTAATTTTAACTGTGTCAAATTCTGATTTCTGAGTGCTTAACCATGGAACCCTAATATTCTTTATGCAGGATTTTAGTTATGGAAATATTAGTTTCTTATTCGGAATGGAATATAAGTCCCTTGTTTTGAGGCCAGCCATGTCTTTGAAGATACATTATTGGAAACATGTTAATGTGTAATATAAAACATTCCAGAAAGAAGTACAGAAATTTTGGGGATTTTTTTAAAAATATTGAATTTGTGAAGAATGGTTCTCTCCTCCTCCTCTCTTGTTATAACAGTTTGTATCCAAACATGTGTAGTCTAGGTTCTTTAACATAATTAAAAATAGGTGCTCGTGAATTCTGCCACTTATCTGAAATTAATAGCAGAGTATCCACAGACAGCTGCCACTTCTCTTTCCTAAAAACAATCCCTATCTCTAGCCCAGTGACCAGAAAAGTTAAACAGAATTATTTTAAACCCTGGAAGACTGTGAGAGGGAGAAAACTGCAATGGCAAAGGTCTGTTTGCCAGTCCTGGACAGTTCCATTCTAGGTAACAACGGTAAAATCTTTCTTGTCAATCTTAGCTGCCATGATAGGGTATAAAAAAAGAGATAGCACAACTGGTTATGGTAGCTGCATGAAAGATATTTTTTTAAGAGAATGGTTTTTAACTACCTGTGTTTTACTTAATTGCTCCCTGTTTCAAGAAAGTGCTTAGTTTTCATCATGTGTTTTAGTCCATAGACTTTGAGATTTAAGCATGTGCTTAACAATCCCTCCTGAATAGGAGTCCCATAATTATACACATAAGGCCAAATCCTTAGCTTTCGAAAATGGGCACACCGTCACTGAGCAAAGTGGAGTTGCATCCATTAACACAACCTAATAGTCTCACTCTTAGGCTGTGTCTAGACTACATGCCTCTGTCGTCAGAGGCATGTAGATTAGACACATAGGCAAAGGTAAATGAAGCCGCGATTTAAATGATCGTGGCTTCATTTACATTTACATAGCTGCCGTGCTGAGCCGACAAACAGCTGATTAGCTGTTTGTCCGCTCAGCGCGCTAGTCTGGACGCTCCCCTGCCGACATCAAAGCCCTTTGTCAGCAGCCCCATTATTCCTCGTGGGACGAGGTTTACTGGGGCTGCCGACAAAGGGCTTTGATGTCGGCAGGGGAGCATCCAGACTAGTGCGCTGAGCGGACAAACAGCTGATCAGCTGTTTGTCGGCTCAGCGCGGCAGCCATGTAAATGTAAATGAAGCCGCGATCATTTAAATCGCAGCTTCATTTACCTTTGCCAAAACAACAAATCTACATGGTTCCGTCGACGGAGCCATGTAGTTTAGACGTACCCTTAGGGTACATCTAGACTGCAAGCTTCTTTCAAAAGAAGCTTTTTCAGAAGAGATCTTCCAAAAAAACTTCTGAAAGAGAGCATCCACACTTCAAAAGCACATAAAAAAAGTGATGTGCTTTTTCAAAAGAGAGCATCCACATACATTGGACACTCTCTCACATGTAAGCTGTGATTACTATGGCTGGAGTGGTCACCAGGGCACCTGTGCTTTTTCCTGGATGCCTCTTCTTTCGGAAAAAAATCTTCTTCTGCATCCACAAATGCCTTTTTTCTGAAAGAGCTCTTTCGAAAAAGGCATTCTTCCTCATTGAATGAGGTTTACCAAAGTTGGAAAACCCTCTGTTCTTTCCATTTTCTTTCAAAAGAACATAAGAACATAAGAACGACCGTATTGGGTCAGATCAAAGGTCCATCTAGCCCAGTATCCTGTCTGCTGATAGTGGCCACCACCAGGTGCCCCAGAGAGGGTGGACCAAAGACAATGATCAAGCGATTTGTCTCCTGCCATCCCTCTCCAGCCTCTGACAAACAGAGGCCAGGGACACCAATTCTATCCCCTGGCTAATAGCCTTTTATGGACCTAACCTCCATGAAATTATCTAGTTTTTCTTTAAACTCTGTTATAGTCCTAGCCTTCACATCCTCCTCTGGCAAGGAGTTCTACAGGTTGACTACACACTGTATGAAGAAGAACTTTTTTTATTGGTTTTAAACCTGCTACCCATTAATTTCATTTGGTGTCCTCTAGTTCTTCTATTATGGGAACTAAGAAATACCACAATAATAGTGTGGAAGTAAGTGAAGTTTTTCTGAAAAAACCCTACAGTCTAGATGCACCCTTAGTGTGGAAATAAAAAAATGGGGGAGATGATTATTGAATATTAAATATATTTGAAATAAAATTTAAAATACACAACGCTGAAAATGGAAGGTGCAGCAGTTTTGTAATTGGCTCTTTTTTTCTTTCATTTTCAGTCTTTGGGTGTGAGACTAGCTGGCTTATAACATTTCAGTATTTTGGCACAACATGCAATCCAACCTCCTAAGTAGTGTTCCTTTTCTTCCAAGGTTACTTTAATGAGGTCCACATTTTTATGAGTCCTCAAGTTATGGAAATGTGAGTCTGTCTATCTACAAGTGCACTACATAGTGAATAAGGGGGTGCTTTAAATGGTAATATATGCAATATATACTTTAGAAATGTATCCTCTGATAAAAGAGATTTTTTTGAGTGGATGGTGATTAGACTTGGTAGCCTATCTTATTTATATTTTAGAGGAAATCATTAAAGTATCAGCATGTATTGCATGCTGTATATGCATCTAAGTTAAGTGCATTGTAGTGGGTTCTTCAGTCTTTTTCATTATTTTGTAGTATTGAATCTTATCTAACCTGCAGCTGAAGGAATCCTGCACTCAGTATATTTTGCCTTATTTTTTAGGTCATGAAGCTAAAAGTAGAGGAGGGATTTAGATTTATTAGGAATCAGTGAACCTTTTGGGAAGGATGGGTTCCACCTAATCTAAAACTTAAGAAGTTAAAGGAGTCAGAACCTATCAGAGGGGTGAACTGAAGGACCGTTTGGCCTGGGCTTCAGGAGACAAAGGGGCTTCACATTTTGACATTTTTCTACCAAGTCATTTCCATTTATTATACATCTTGCATTTATTACAGGGACAACAAAAGAAGCTACATATATCTACAAAACATTGATTTAAATCATTGTGTGACCTTGAACATTTGCCAATTTTTCAGTCACATCTGAGATTTCATCTGCATGACTGTAGAATGGAGTAGCTTCCGTGATTAGTGATTCTATATTATGAAAAGCTGTTTACAGTCTTTGAATAGTTTAGAGATTTTGAAAGCTGTAATTAATTCTGTTACTGAAAAGTGATTTTGCTTGGTATAAGGGTGAGTTTAACCTTTAAATTAGATATTTATCTCTGCATAGGAGATTTTCATATTCCTTATTTTTCTTGTGTGTCTTTTATACAATAACCATATCAGGCTCAGTTGTAAGCTACCTCCTCATCCAGTTTTAAATTCACCTTTAAAGACTTTTTTGTGATAATTTTTTTTTAATTCTAGCTGTTCAATACATTTTATATCTAATCTGTTAATTGTGCCATGTTCATATTCATAATAATGCACCAATTATTAGAGGAATTTAATAACGGGAACATATTAGCAGACAAAATGTCAAGACTTTGAAATAAGGCTATAAGGGCTGTAGTAGATAACACCTCCAAACCGTTGTTATATAATATTCATTGCAAAGAATATACAATTAAAATTTTGTATAATCAATAGCTTTTAGCATATTAATTTATTGTGTTACTGTGTTTTAAAAGAACTCCTTTATAAAAATGAAGTGAAGATTTGAAAGCGGTGCAAGTAAGAGATGGCGAAAGCAACAGAGTGAAGCAGCAGTTAAGTGTTTAAAGCCAATAACATCAGTTTTCGTAGAAAAGACGTCAGCCATTAGATGGTGACCATACTGACAGTGACACTTCAGTTCTGATGATGAAAACTTTGTACCCATAAATGACATTTCAATACCACTGCCTCAAAATTAGAAGGTCATTAATCAAAACACAGAAATACCAATAGTAGCGGCAGATGCAGAATCTACGCTTGATTTAGAGACTTTGCAGGCAGAAATGAGGACCTTGGAGATGCTGCACAGCAAAAGCTAGAACTTATGACTAGCACAGGACACAGTGTAACAACAATGGCATCAGAACCTCTAATTGGTCTTTGTGATAAGAACAATGTTTCTCAGATGCAATCATTTCTCAAAGTTAGTTGTTTTCAGATTGCAAGTAATATACCAAAAGATGCTGAAAATCATGCTTTTCCCACTCATCACTTGACAAAAACTCTTCTAAATGGAGAGATCTACACAAGAGACTGGCTCTGTACTGTGTACCCTCTTTTATTTTTAACAGTAATACTTCAAATACACCAGAACTGTCTGATTCATCTGGTTGGAGCATCAGTAGAGGTTGAAGGAAGTTGAAAGACCAAATTCCTGCACATGAAACTTCAGTATTGCATGAAGATAATTATGTTACATGGAAGTCAGCTAGTCAGCATGGAGCAGCACTAGCTGACAGTTCAATTGAAAACTTACTCCTGAGTGAAATAAACACAGAAACTGATAACTGGAAAAAACTTCTTGCACACATATTTACTGTCATTCTTTTTCTTTCTGAATGGGGATTGGCTTTGTTTCATTCAAGTCAATTATTGGTGACCCTAAAAATGGAAACTTTCTTGGTATACTTGAGCTTCTTAGCAAGTAGGACCCACCCTTATCAGGCCATGGTAAGCATTTTCATGAATCACAAGAGAGTGGAAAATGTATGAATACAAAACAAGTTTATTTACCTGTGTGGGGCATTTGTGCAAACAACAATTCTTGAAGAGATATGACATGCAAAGTACTTTTCAATTATTATTGATACAACTCCAGACTGTTCTCATAAAGATTGTTCAATATGTTAAAATTGCAGAAGTTCAATGGTTTCAATTTAGGAATAATTCATTTTGTTTGATAATTTCACAAAAAAACTGGAAAAGAAATCACTGCTCGTGTATTAGACATTCTGGAAGGCTTCAAATTAAACTTTCAAGTCTGCATTGGCCAAGCCTCTGACAATGGATCCAATATGGCTGGGAAGTACAATGGTGTACAAGCAGTCCTTCTTGAGCAAAATCCAAACTGTGTTTTCTCCAGTTCTGGCAATCACACACTAAATCTTGTTGGCGTTGATTGTGTTGAATCATGCAAGGAAGCAAAAACATACTTTGGATCAATCCAGCAATTATACAACCTCTTCAGTAGCAGTCCTCGAAAGTGGGAAATTCTGAACCAGTATCTGCCTGTTTCCCTTTCCTGTATGTCGATGAGATGGTTAGCACAAACTGATTGCTTTAAACCAGTTGCACAACTTTTGGAATCTGTGAGAAAGGCTTTAAGTGAACTTGAATCTCTTATTCTCACAACACGGGCTTGCAGTGAGCTTACTTCAGAAGTATACATCTAAATTTGAATGCATTTTAATGATGTCCATGTGGACAAAGCTGCTAAAAATTATCCACAAAACTAATCTTGTAATTGAAGCATGCAATGCCACACTAGATGTACAGAGGGATAACATTCAATGATCTCTTAAAGATATTTAAAAAGATTTGTGATCAATGGGATGCAATTGTGTTGATATTTTATCTGAGTTTTCCACCAATTGCTACCCAATATCTCAATCTAATGGAGAAAGACACTATCAAGTTAATTCTGGGTTTTTTGTTATGATTGACTCCATCAAAACTGGTCTTACACATAGATTTGAGTCACTGCAACAAATTTGTACCCTTTTTGAATTCCTTTAAGTTTTCAGAGAACTAAGTGATGAAGATCTATATTCAGTGGCTGAACAGTTTCAACAAAGTTACAACAATGATATTTCAAGAGATCTCTGTGATGAGATCATCTTCCTGAAATGTATACATTACACCAACTTTAAATCAGATTGCAAACCAAAAGAACTGCTTCAAGAAATATTCTATCTAAGGCTGTCGACTATATTTCCTAATATCACAATCATTTTTTTCTCAATCTCCCTGCATCAGTGGCTTCAGGTGAATCCACATTCAATGTGTTAAAACAAGTAGAGAACTATCATCACTCTAAAATGGGAGAAGAGGGCTCTCAATGTTTAACATTAATACTGATGTTGCATGTTGCATGTAAATTAGATTTTTCTTTAATTATAAATGAGTTTATACACAACAAAGCCAGAAAAGCATTCCTAAAATGAAGAATTTTGCTTGCAGTGGAAACTCACAATTAAAGTTAAATTTTTAAATATACATGCTATTGTATAATGACTAACTGTTATTAAATAAATGTCTCAGGTGTTCATTTTCATATATTCTTTTGGTTTTAGTATGACCCTCTGGATGAGATGTTAGATACAACAGGGGCTGGAACTGGGGCTGGGCTGGGGCCTCTAAACTCAAAGTGGCTGGGTCCCTTTCATTCTCTGAGAAGGCCTGAGAGGAATTTTTATGGGATGGAGGAAAACTGACAGGTACATAAGAACACAAAGTTCAGATGGAGATGTCCTTTAGGGGAACACCTATTAATAGGGAATCTCTATATCCTGGTAAGGAAGGGAAGATAGAAACTGATAAAGTACAGGTAGGAACTAAAAAGAAACAATAATATGAAAAAAGTCCCATTCATATACATCAGATATTGGCAGACAGCTAAAAAGTGACAGATTTTATAAGTACTTGCATACATATGCTAAAAGTCTAAATGCTAAGATGGGTAAACTTGGGTACCTAGTATTAAATGACAATATTGAAATAATAGACATCTTAGAAGTTTGGTAAAGCAATGATAATCAATGGAAAGCTATAATACCAGGGTACAAAATATAAAGGGATGACAGAGTAGCTTGTAACTACACCATAAAATCTGTATGGTTAGAAATTCCATGCTTGAATAACAAGATTATAGCAATAGGAATATACTACCAAGCACCTGACCAGTGATAGTGATCATGAAATGCTCCAGGAGATTAAAGAGGCTATAAAATAGAAAAATCAATAATATTTTTGGATTTCAACTATCTCCCTATTAACAGGGTACAGGTTTCCTTAGGATAGAAGGCACAGATAACATTTCTAGACAACCTAAATGACTGCTTCTTGGAGCAACTAGCCCTGAAACCCACAAGAGGAGAGGCAATTCTTGATTTAGTCCTAAGTGAAGCACAGGATCTGGTCCCAGGGGTGAATATAGCGGAACTACTTGGTAATAGTGACCATAATATAATAAAATGTAGCAACCTTGGGGAGAGAAGGAATTAAATAAGAAACCCACCACAGTAGCATTTAACTTCAAAAAAGGGACGCTATACAGAAGTGAGGAAGCTTAACAGTACAGTCACAAAAGTGAAATTCCTGCAAACTTCATGGAAGCCCTAATACAGCCTCACATTAAATGTACACTCCTAATTTAAAAAAACATAGTAAGGAGACCCAAAACATGCCACTGCCAGTAAACAAAATACAAAAAGTGTTACAGGCAAAGAGGCATACTTTAAAAATTGAAAGTTAAATCCTACTGAGGGAAATAGCATAAATTCTGGTAAACCAAATGTAAAATATGCTTAGGCAGGCCAAAAAAAAGAATTGGAAATGCAACTAGACTAGAACTTAAAAACTAACAGCAAAAAAGTTTAAATATGATTGAAGTGCTAAAGGAGCACTCAAGGAAGATTATGCTATTGCAGAGAAGCTAAATGAATGATTTGCGTCAGTTTTCACAGCAGAGAATAGGAGGGAGATTCTCACTCCTGAGCTATTTTTTTTGGTGACAACCGACTGAGTTGTCAATAGAGGAGGTTTGGAAAGAATTGATACATTAAACTGTAATAAGCCCCAGGATCAGATGGGATTCATCCAAGTATTCGGAGGGAACTCAAATGTGACATTCCAGAACTATAAACTGTGATATGCAACCTATTTTTTAAATCAACTTCTGTACCTGATGACTGGAGGATTACTAGTGCAACATTAATTTTTTAAAAAGGACCCAGAGTCAATCCTGGAAATTACAGGCTGGCAAGCATGACTTCCAAACCAGGCAAATTGGTTGAAATGATAGAAAATAGCAGAATTATCGGACACATAGAATATGATTTTTTTAAGGAACAGTTTATATAGCTTTTGTAACGAGAACTTGTGTCTCACCATTCTATTAGAATTCTTCGAGGGGATTACCAAACATGGGCAAGGGTGATCCAGTGGATATAATGCACTTAGATTTTCAGAAAGCCTTTGACAAGGACCCTCACCAAGAGTTCTTAAAAAAAATAATCCCTCATGGGATAAAAGGCAAGGTCCACTTGTGGATCAGTAACTAGTTAAAAGAAAGAAAACAAAAGATAGGTATATATGGTCACTTTTCAAAATGTAGAAAGCTAAACAGCAGTGTCCTCCCAGGGATTTGTACTGGAACCGGTATTCTTCAACATATTCATAAATGATCTGGAAAAAGGTGTAAACAGTGAGGTAGCAAAATTTGCAAATGATACAAAATTACTCAAGATACTTAAGTCCAAAGCAACACTGTGAAGAGCAACAAAGGAATCCCTCAAAACTGGTGATTGGGTTACAAAATGGCAGATGAAATCCAATGTTGCTAAATGCAAAATAATGTGCATTGGAAAGCATAACAAAATTACATACGCAAAACGATTAGGTCTAACTTTTATTTGTTACTACTCAGGAAAAAGAAGTTAGCATCATTGTGGATAGTTCACTGAAAGCATCTGCTGAATGTGCAAGAGTCTGTCAAAAATCAAGCCGAATATTACAAACCATTAGGAAAGGGATTGATATAGTAAAACAGACAATACCATAATTCCACATTGACGCAGTATGCCCATACCTTGAATACTATGTGCAGTTTGGGTCACCCCATCTCAAAAAGAGACAGAGTAGAATTGGAAAAGATACAGAGAAGGGCAATAAAAATTATTAAGGGTATGAAGCAGCTTCCATATGAGGAAAGATTAAAAAGACTGTGACTTTTGAGCTTAGAAAAAAGATACTAAGAGGAGATATACTTAAAGGTCTATACAAGTGTAATTGGTGTAGAGAAAATAAATAAGAAAATGCTGTTTGCACCTTCAAGTAACACAAGAATCAACACCCAATGAAACTAATAGGCAGCAGATTTTAAACAAAAGGAAGTACTTCACAAAGTGCACAGTCACCCCTGAAATTCATTGCCAGGGGATGTTGTGAAGACCAAAATGATACAAGGATTCAAAAAAAGAACTAGATAAGTTCACAGGACCATGAGTTATTAGCTGAGATGGTCAGGTAAGCATCCCTTGCTCTGGGTGTTCCTAGATTATGACTGCCAGAGCCTGAGCATGGACAATATGATTTGTTCATTCCATCTGAAACACATCTCAGAAAACATTATACTTACCTAAATGGACCTTTTTCTGACCCACTATGGCCTTTCTTATATAAAACTAGAAGACTTACCTGGCATTTTCTGGGCCCTTCAGAGCAGAGGGCTAGTGGTGCAAAGGGTGAAGAAGTCAGGGCAGGGTCTTGGGTGCAGTGGGGTGGCCACCCAGATTCTTCTCTCCCCTTCGCCTCTGGTACTGCAGCCAAGGGCCAAGGAGGAAGGATTTGAGATTAGGGGGCTACCTACCCTGTCTAGTGGCAGGCAAAATGGCAGAGCCCCAGCCCTTCTGGCCACTCTCTTGGTTGTGTAGCTGCCCCCAGTGGCCACTCTGCAGTGTAGCTCTCCCCTGCAGGTGCACTGCCCCTGGTAACCACTCTAAGTATCATGTCCCTCCTCTCTCTGCCCCTTCCTTTCCATGTTATGGAAAATAGTCCTATTCCTTGCATTTCCCATTTTTTTGGCACAATCAATCCTTGCCGATTCTTTAAGTTAGGATAAGAGGAAGCTGCATACCAAATTTGGTGGTCCTAGCTCTTATCATTTAACAAATACACTCACAGACAGGCAGACAGGCATTTCTAAAATATATAAATAGATTAAGCCTTAAATATATCCATGCATTACTAAAAAATATTTTGCTAGAAATCCCTAATTCCTTGATTAATAGAAATGTACCATTTTATGCTAGATGGGATGGTGACTACGACATTACATCATGTGGCTGATGAAAAACAATGCAAGGTTTATTAAAGCACAAAGATAGACAAATAACAATTCACACAATATGATTAAAATTATTATAATGTGTGGCTACCAGAGTATTTTGGATGCTAGGAACTGTTTGAGCTACCTTCTTGAAGGCTGTCTTCAGCATTTACACTTAAAAATACCGGATATGTTTGCTTTCTATCCAGACAAATTAGATTTAGTGTACTGTTCTCCAATTCTTCCCTTAATTGGTTCTTCCTATCCCTCTTGCTATAGAACTCTAGGAATAGGATCCAAAGAAAATTCAAGAAGTTACTGATGATGAAGGTAAAGATGGTGTGATATGGGCAATAGCTAGCTTACCGAATCATCACCCTTTTACCTCTTTGTAGCCCTGTTTCCAAGGAAACCACATTGGACATTTAGGGAAATGTATGGACATTAAAAACAGTGTGTGCACATGCATATTTTTATATCCACAGCTATAGATATCATAGCTATACATGAAAAAATACATGCCCTTTCTTTCAAACTGTTGGCCTTAATCCTTCATATATTCTAAACTCCTAATGATTACACTGTGATGTGGAAGGATTGCAAGCATGGGCCCAATAAATGGAAATTTATGATAGGTCATATGCCCTAAAATATTATCATTTTTCAAACTCTGTTTTGTTTTTACCAAAATTACAAGAGAAAAATCATACAATAATGCCTAATAATTTCTACCACCTACGTATTAAAAGAAGAAAATAGGTAAAGTTTAATAATTGCATTAGTTGTTACAAAATGATGAAACGGGCAAATAGGAAAGAATTTTAGTTTTATTATGAAGAATGAAAAATAATTTTAAAAAGGCCAAAACAAATTCATTTAGCATCATATTCCCTCCTCCTTTGTCTGTGTAGGCTAAAGTTTTGCAAAAACTTAGAAGCATACTTAATTTTGCACACAAGTAGACTCATTGGCTTCAGTATGACTACTCACATGCATAAAATTGTTATCTATTGGTTTTCAGGATTAGGATCTTTCTTATCAGTTATCTGAAAAATGTTTAGCATGGTTTGAGCTTTTTATAAATTAATAATAATAGTAACAAATTCCTTTTGCCTTTTCAACACCCTTGTTGTTCTTGGAATGCCCTTTTTATTCTGGATCAACCAACCACTATCTTCTTCATAGTTAAGCCCTTAAAGATTCACATCTTTGAAATGCCTTCACGACTGATTAAACAAACAAGAAATCAAACAAAAAACACCAAAATTATGGTTGTGAGCTGGATGAAATCTCATTATGGGTGAATTAAAATCTCTTTGGGATTGGTTGTGAGCTCCTCCTCCAATTAATATAACTCTCAGGGTGAGTAAATCAGAAGGCCCTCATCTAGTGTTTAATTTGTTCTGAGGTTTGCCCGGACTCAGCCCTGGTCCTGGCACCTCTTCTGTCGGTAGCATGCAAGGCATGATCTTGCACATACAGTATGTGTGAGGTCACACTGGGGGAGGCCCCCAGTGTTATGGTTTGAGCCCTGACATCTCTTCCTTTACAAATGAAGCTTGGTCCACCTGTAACAAAAGGGCATTGTGAATCCACTAATGTTTGGACTGAAAGGCTGTGGGAGTTTGTTTAGTGGGGAGAAAGAGAAAGAACACACAAAAACTGAGAACAGACTAGAAGAGAGAGAGAGAAGTGGAAGCATGAAAGCTAAGCAGTAGCCTATGAGCACTGTGGCTATGTCTACACTGCACAGTTATTTTGGAATAAGCTATTCCGGAATAATTATTCCAGAATAGCTTATTTTACACTGCAGGAAAGCCTCAAAATGAATCCGAGGCAGGCTTCCCCAATGTAGATGTGCTATCTCGATTTAGAGCCCCAGGAGGAATAATTTAGAATGGCCCAGTTGAGGGGCTATTTTGAAATAGCAGAATTGGAGTGTCTACACAGATCTTATTCCAAAATAACTACTTTGGAATAGCTGTTATTCTTCATAGAATGAGGTATATAGAAGTCGGAATAAGCCATCTGTTAATTTGAAATTACTTTGAAATAACTTTGCTATGTAGACAAACCCCTTGTGACCCAGGGAGGGAAAGATCTACAGCAAGACTTCACAAGCCTAAAGCGGTTTGAAACTGTAATTGTTCTTGATTACGCCAGCTTTCAGAGAATCAGGACTTTGTACAGTTCTTATAAATAAACAAAAAATCATTAAAGAAATACCTGTCATCAATTTCTAGTCCCAACTGGAACATCTGTAACCCTGACAGACAGAACTGAACATGTGACCTCTGGAGCTTACTGTGTGAGCCAAAAGCCAGCTGGCTGTCAGCAGACTCATTATTCTCTTTGGGCTCGTCTAAAGGGAAGATTTGAAAGAGGAATCCATGGGAATTTGCATATCTTCTTCCAATCTCACTTTCAAAAGTAAAAGTAGTCTAGACACATTTTTTTTCAGCAACCCCCCCTTGTCTGGATGTAGTGTACTGTCTGGTAGTGTATCCCTAGCCTGGGTGTAGTGTACTGTCACATCTAGTGGCACTAAGACTACTTAGACTATGTCTGGACTACGGGGAAGATTCAAAAGAGGATATGCAAATTCTGTGAAAGTAGTCTAGACGCATTTTTTCGGCACCCCCCACCCACCTTCCAAAAAGCTGTGTAAACCTCATTTTTTGAGGAAAAGCAGCTTTTCAGAACGGGGGGGGCAGTGCCAAAAAACCCTCATCTAGACTACTTTCATGGAATTTGCATATACTCTTTCGAATCTTCCCCGTAGTCTAGACATAGCCTAAGTGGTCTTAGTGCCACTAGGGACAGTACACTACACCCAGAAGGTGTGTAGGTTACATATTTCCCCTAGCTGATGAAGCATTTCTTGAGTTTCAGAGACATCCCAGTTGAAATCCTGGTTGAACCCCACTTGTAATGCCAAAAGGCAGAATCAAACTTAGGACCTCTAAAACTTAATGCATAAGCCTCAGCCACCTGAGTTAAAAACCACCTTGCTCTCAGCTAAGGCAGTAGAGCAGACTCATTATACTCTCTGTAAGTGGTCTCAGTGCCACTAGATAAACTAAAAAAACAACACATATTCTTGCAGCACCTTAGAGACTCTCAAAAAAAATTAAATGGTATCATGAGCATTTGTAGACACAACCCACTTATTCAGATGAATGGAGTTAACAGGTCCAGGGGACAAATACATAGCAGAGCATCGGAGGGGATGGGGAAGGAAAGAGAAGTAAAAGAAAATGCATTGTCAATTAGAGCATCCCTGGTAAATGGGACTGATAGAGTGGGTTCTAAGTACCTGGTATTTGGCTTTTTATGTCATTAGAGAATGGAATGTAGCAGGCCATCAGTTAACAGTGCCCTACCCCCAGCAGGTGTGTGGGTTACACATCTAGAGGGCCCCAATCTATGGTTAGCTAGTCAAATTGAAAAGCAACAACATTTATAATGTATAGGATTCCGAAGGCTTTGTTTCTTCTCTGCAAATCATTGACATTGTGAGTTCTGTTGGGCAAAGGCTTTTTTTTTTCTTTTTTGTGTTTTTCAATAAATTAATTGGACTCAATTCTGCCACCTGCACTCATGTTCAGTAGTACCTTTCCTTGTGAGCAGCACCTTTGAATTGATTTGGGGCCATTGATTTGGAGTAAGATGCTACTCTAAATGAGTGTGTGTGGTAGAATCAAGCCCACAGTAAATAATAATGACAGATGAGAACTGTTACATTGATGTATATTATATAGCTAAATTATATATCACTGGAGACTTTTTGAATGAGTAAAAACTAGCCACTTTTCCCCAGAAGGTGAGGAAGTACAGGACTGAAGAGAGGCAAAAAGAAGTTTGGGTAAATAAAATAGGGAATCCTGAGGTGAACTGAAAGTTTAATTAGAGGTCTTGTTTACCCTTTCCAGATTCCTTTCCTGATGCTGAGACACTATATATCTTTTGTAAAGTCTTGTGAAAAATTCAAGGCAAGACAAAAGACATCCTTATCAGGACACAGGGTTTCCCTGAGCCTGTAATCATCAGAAGGAAGTAGGTCTTGAGTGTGGAAATTGTGTGCTTGTCTTCACTGCATGGTTAGCTTAAGATAATATATGGATTTTTCCCCAACCCAATTTGTTTCTGCATACGGAAATCTCTGCCTCATGTCAAATTGTACTTGAACAAGGTCTAGGTAGCCTACAAAGAGAATAGGTTGAAGTTCAAGCACTGCTGACCACTGGAGCTAGCAATTCAGCTGGAGTGCAGGATCTCAAATTTCAATAGCTCATCAGCTGCTAATCCCATCTGTCTCCTAACTCAATCATTGCTGCTAATCAAATTTCTCTGCTTCCATCAAGTGTTATTGCACAATGTGCTTGCTTTCAGCTGAGCTAGAGAGTAACTTAAGTGTACTAACTTCAGCTAACAGAAAACCAGCCCAGTGGGTGGCTCTGGATCAGTGATTCTCAACCTATTTACCATTATGGGCTGCATACGCAGCTTTTTATGTGTTATGTGTGCTGCATCCACACAATATATATACCACCTGTATGGCCCTGAGGAAGTCCCATGGGCTGCAAGTGGCCTTTGGACTGCCAATTGAGAAGCACAGATATAAATAATCTGTCACTCTTTAATCCACTCCTCTTACTGAGAAATGACAACTCTCGTTACCTTATTTTGTGCAGTCCCATCACTGAAGTCCTTTATCCATAGCAATAGGCCTCAGGTTTCTAGGCCAGTCAACATTTGTTCACTGAAGACTGCTTCCTTGTAACTGTGACCTCAGTAGTCCTAGTTAATACATGGAGGCATGATTTTCCGTTAAAAGCATTTGCGGAAAAGAGCGTCTAGATTGGCACCGATGCTTTTCTGCAAAAGCACTTTTTGCAGAAAAGCGTCCGTGCCAATCTAGACATGGTTTTGCGCAAGAAAGCCCCTATCGCTATTTTCTCCATCAGGGCTTTTTTGCGCAAAACAATACTGCATTGTCTACACTGGCCCTCTTGCGCAAAAGCATTTGCGCAAGAGGGATTTTGCCCGAACGGGAGTAGCATAGTATTTCCGCAAGAACACTGACAATCTTACATGAAATCGTCAGTGTTCTTGCGGAAATTCAAGCGGCCAGTGTAGACAGCCATCAAGTTTTTCCGCAAAAGCAGTCTAGACACATCCGGAGTTTGTTGAGAAGTAAAAGGGGATCCATTCAGTGGAGAAATGAAAGCTTGAGTGTGAGGGGTTGTATTACTCATCTTTATGCAATAGAGCTGTTTATCCAGGCTTCTTCTTCAGACATTTACTATTTCCATGTTCTTACCTCTTACTAATGTAAATAAAGCTATGCCCGTCTTCTGTGTTTTTACTGTCCCATTTCTATATGCCATTGTTTTTTATTTATACATAGTTTGGCAAATGGGTTAGTCTGGGTTTTTAGGCAAAGTTTCATAGAAGGACAAATCCTGCACTCAGGATGTGGTGGTTGTTTCCCCAGGTGAAGGCACCAAGCAAGATTGACAGTATCGTCTTGGTGAAATCCTAATATTTTCAGGTTTCCTGTTTAAATCCTGAGTACAGCTGCCCAGAGATGGGCGGGGGGGGGGGGGGGGGGTCCTATGTGGCAGGTGTTAAAATAGAATTTTCCTCACAATAATTGATAGTGGAACCTGCTCCAGAAGTGCAACAGTTTGGAGCAAAGTAGCATTTCCATTTCAAATTCTGTTTATCAACATTATGTGGGTAAAGTCTCTTAACCCAGGACCTGCCTCAATCTACTTTTCCACTACAGATTTCCTTTCTGTAATTGGCAAGAATAAACAAAAATGCCCAGAAAATAAAAATTATTTACATCCCTTTGTGAAAAATTAGTCTCTGCTGAGATGATCTTTGGGCCCTAAGGCTTTTCTAAAGCTTCTCACAGGAAACTGCTGTGTTCTACTAAATAGAGGTTCCAGATGAAACTCAAACAAGCTGAAGTCCTTTACATTTTTGTTGATTTTTAAAAAGGAAACCCTAACAGATTTAACCCAGTACTTAACAAAGTCTGTGAAGTATTTTGTTCTTTTGTACAATATTTTACAATGGTATTTAATGAAGAGAGATATGTTACATGTGCATAGTAAGTATCAAGTGTATTAGACTTGGTATGAACTACTGTAATCTATAGGGCTCCTGTAATTCTGGAACTCTTGGGAATAATTTCCTCTGATGAGGAAGAGTGTTTTTATGGTGGATTTTTATAGATTCCACAAATGGGTTTTATGTGGGTTCATGTGAACTGGCCATTTGAGACTGGTTCCGTTCACTTGAGTGTATCTGCACACATTATTATTAAAGGTAGAACTGAGTGACTAATTCATAACAAATAATTTATTTGGGGCGTTTGTCCTCTTCATATTCCCAAAGGGCCATCAGTTAGTTTTGGTCTTAGTAACAGATTTGGGGGGAATAAATACTTGAGTTTATCAGTTCCAATATTGCTTTCATGAATATTCTTCCTCGTTGATTTAAAATGTGCTGCTTCTGCAAATATTTCCTGCTAGTACACTCATTCACTGGAATATTTGCAAGGGAAATTTTCTTCCGTTCTCTAACCCTCTACTATCCCACATCTCTACACATTTCATTACTATTTCAGCTCTAGTTAAAAGGCCAGCAGCAGTGGGGATGGCAGAACCTTGCCCACTTTCAGAGCTGTTGACATATGGGTCAGGGACAGGGAGAACAACTGGAAAGTTTAGCTCCTGTTCTGATAATGGATGAGCTAATATTTAAGAAGGCAGCAGAAGAAAGGTGAGAAGTAGAAAGCCACCACGTTTTAATCTAACCCATAGGAAACAGCTTCCGCTAAGTGGGAGAGGGAATACCATGTCATGTGACAGAAATAATATTGAGACTCTTCCTGTCTTTTGTATGATAGTTCAGTACTTCTAATTTCCAGTCATCCAAAATCAGGAAGAAGAAATTGGCATATCCAGTTTCTGGCCAGTCAGGACTCAACAATCCTTACCTCTATTTTGCAGAACCTCAGAAAGCTTCTATATGAATGTAGTTCTAAAATGGCTGAGAATTCAGAAGAACGTTTTTCTGTTTTTGCATGCCTAATATAACACTCTGACTCTTTCAACCTAGCCACCCCAATCTTGTAAATGTTAATTAAATATCATTCACTCATGCATATTCATAAAGTGTTAACTATTTAATGTATCCAAGATGGAAATGTTGTGGTCGTGTTGCTAATTTGTCTATGGCATTCAAAAAACTAATCAGATAAAATAGTTTGAGAGTTTTGAAATACTCATGGAGATTTTCTTCCTTAACATCTTTTCTCTCTTCCATTTTCAAGGACAATAAAACCTTCATCTGGTATTAATCATATGTCTTTTACAATTACCACCAAATTCTCTTGTTGAAGTCTTTTATTCAGTTGAATTTTGCAATTTTTACTACTTATTGGATTAATGAATACAGCTAATTAAAGTTAATTTCATGCCAATTTTTCTAGCTTCTGATGTGGTCGAACTCAATTTCCAAGAGCATTCTCATTTTCGCATACCTTTTCCTATATCCTGTCTTTGAGTACCTTCTTTTTTCTTAGCTTTCTTGTAGTCTCTGATGAGATACTTCTTATGAATGGATTATAATCTTATTCTTGAAGATATTGGACAAAAACTATTCACAAATATAAAATGTTTCTTTTAGATTTGGTATTATGTTCCTGAGGGAAGTCTTTTTTGGTCAGATCAGTAAGAAGATCTCTAAAAACCTCTTATTAAAAGACATTTTTAGTTATATCACACTTTTTGTATTTCTCATTCTCTGCCTTCATTAATATTACCTTTGATGAAAATTGGGCTTTATACTCTTTAAAGTTCTATCTTTGTATGACTCCCTCAAAGTTCTGATGTCATAAAAACAAACTCTGATCATATCTGGTAAGTTATAAACAACAGGAGCATAAGGAACCCTAAAGGAAAGCGATTAATGGGGCAGATTCTCAACTGTATCATAGCTCTGCTCAGACATAGTGAAAGGGACCTGTCAGAGAATTAAATCAAAATAGGAGATTTCTAATTCCAAGGTGTCCACTCCAAAGAAAGTTGGTAGGGAGCACCACTAGTGTACATCATGGGACACCTAATGCCAGAGGCAGAATCATGTGCAGCAGAGCTGTCCTCTACCATACGTCCTTTGCCTCAACACAACCTAATATGGCTTCCTCCCTTCCTGTGCCAGCAATGGAAGGGCAACTCTTGAAAGAGGTGGCTATGCCAACTCTGCCTGCTTTCAACTAGTGAATAGATATCTGAACACAGAGGATTCTCCACAGGCCATCTGTGGATGAATCTACCTTCTATTTTTATGTGAATAAACCCTTGTAATAAAAGGCTAAGGGAAGTTAACATATAGAAAATAACTGAAACAGAATAGATATTAAATAAATATGGATTTCCCAAGAGGAATCAGCACAGTTCATACACGGTCTATACAACCTCAATCAGTAATTCCCATAAGTCCCATAATTTCTGTTTGATCAGTAGCATATTTTTCTGAGTTGAACATTTCAAATGATGGAGAAGCCACATTCAAGAGATGGAGAAACCATCACATTCCTATAGTAATGATCTTGGCAGCTCTGACTGTGTCTTCTTTCATTTTGAATCTCTTCTCTCTGTGGACAGTTCTAGCTTCTCTTCCTAACTTTCAAAATTGCCATACAGTTCTTTGTTATTGATCCACGTACTCCTCTTTCAAACCCGTCCTGCTCAGTCAAGCTTTCCTTTTCCTTCTTTCCCTCCCAACTTTTGTACATTTTTGTGCTATAGTTTATAAGTAAATCACTTCCACTCCATTTTCAGCTTCATGGAAACCCACCTGAATGCCAGAAATAGAGAGTATACAAACACTTTGGGTGCGTCTACACTGCACCATTATTTCGATATAACTAGCATTATTTCAAAATAACAATGGGAGCGTCTACACAGACATTCCGTTATTTTGAAATAATGGACGGCTTCTTAAAAAATCTGTAAACCTCATTCTATAACGAATAGCACCTATTCTGAAATAGCAATTTCAAAATAAGGCATGTGTAGATGCTCCACTGCTGCTATTTCAAAATAGCCCTCATCAGGGCCATTGTAAGTTGTTCCTCCCTAATGCCTCCTGGGGCTCTAAATCGAGATAGCACATCTACATTAGAGAAGCCTGCCTCGGACTAATTTTGAGGCTTCCCTGCAGAATAGACATGCTATTTTGAAATAAGCTCTTTTGGAATAACTATTCCGGAATAGTTTACTTCAAAATAGCCACACAGTATAGACATACCCTTTGTGTTTATTCATTGTATAGAATAGAAATTGTAACTTGTTTTATTCCATGGATTTGAGGAGTTTGCTATCTACCTAAGTGGAGAGCCCATTGAAAGAAGTTTGGAAGACTTTCAGTAGACTCCACAAACTGTAGGAGAGCTGATCCAAATCATTCCTAGGCTGCACTGTCTCTTCCCAGTTCACTGTCACAGAGCTGGAATGATAGCTGTGCCTATATTGCCTACTCTCTAGTGAGTAATTCTGTAGTGAATTGACAATCAGGAAACAGAATCTTTGGAGTTACTAGGCACTTATATTCATTAGTAATGCAGTTTAGCTGAGCTGTATAATCATTAGTGCCTATATTAAGCATTAGTGGTGAGGATTATTCATTGATGTTATAAGGTGGGGAAAGTTTGTAATTACTATGTCTAGTGAAAGCAAAACTTTTGTAATTACTAAATGTTGGGTTTCATGGTCCAGCAAAACAGTAAGATATGATCAAGTGAAAGTTTTTTCAGTCAATGTTGTTCTTTCCATGAAGAATTTTTTTTCTGTTTCAGTATCTGAAATCTCTTTCTCACAGCAAAAAGCACTCTAATAAGAGAGAATCTATACAGTCATCCTTCACATTTTGTTGGCTTTTCTGTCACTATCTTTAGTGAATATATTTAATTTTTTGAACAGCCACATCCGAAGATGAAAAATTCACGCTGCCATTGACCATTCTTATTATTAGATTAAATCTTACTGAGACATGTAAAATATTTGTATAATAACAATCCATATTTCATTAAACATAGAGTTGTTTAGGCAAATGCTACTTAACGAGAATACCTTGTGAAAGCATTTAGTGACAGAGGTTCAAAGCTCCTGAAGCATTTACAATAAATAGTACAATAATGTGCCAGACTGTAATCTATTGATTAATCTATAGTTTCTAGGTGCCTTCTTCAGACAGTTGGGAATTGGTATAAAATAAAGAACAAACTCTTGGGTAGCCCTCAAATAAAGGTTATAGCTAGTAGAAGAAAGATTGTTTTTATTTGGTTTGATCCCCATCACCAGTTATCCACGTGGAAGGATGTTAGCATCATTCTCCACTGAAATGCCTGATGTGTAAAATTCATAGTCACAAACTAGTCTTGTGATACCTGGAGAATAAATGATGCTGCGAAAAGTGGGAATAAAAAGTGGGAAAGGAAGAAAATCATCAGTGGTGTTTGAAACATCCCTAGGCAGGGCCAGATAAAGGCAATTACCGACAACCCAGGAGTAGGTCCATCAAACCTTTATCCGTGTAGTCTCAGCCATGTACTATGTCCCTTCTTTCAATTTGGAGTAGCAATAAGTAGTGGCTCCCTTTTGATCTTCAGGACTTGCATTAGGGTGGCTCTCCCCTCAGAGGCAGTAGCAAGAACTGCAGAAAGGCAAAGGTGGGAGCATGGGGAGTTGGACGAATAGCCAGGGTGGTATTGGCAAACGTCTCCCCAAAGCAGAGGGTCTTGGTATTAACAATCTATTGAGCTGTGTGGGTCTCTACAGACTCAGGCAAACAGCCTGGAACTTATGACTCATAAGTCATGTTTTCAAGCTTTTTTCACAACCATAAGGACCAGACACTTCCTTTTAAAAAAAATAAGGAAGCTGGGATTCTAACATAAGCATATGACTCCAGGAACTACAAGCCTTACAGATCATGCTACCACTTTGCACTTGATAGATCCTATGGAAGCCTGGCCTCTCTAGGCACCTCTTGCTTCTCCCTGGCACCTCTGCTCTAGCAGTCCAAGCTTCCATTGAACAACTCATCTACAGGCTTCGTAATAGGTCCCCTGCTTTGTTCTCTATCCCATCCCTCAAACCTGCTCTGATTCCATGGTGTTCTGGTGAGAAAACTCTTGTGAAGTCCTAAGACAATGGTCAAAAGAGCTGCTTTGGGGGCTCTCCCTAACCCACATCCTGCTTTATTATTTAGGAAATGATAACTGGCTTCCTATAACACTACTTAGGATGGCCTGCCTTCCCACAGCTATCTTGTATCCTGTTACTGCCACTCCGTCTGAATAAATTTCAAGGCCTTCCATCAACACATGGCTCCTTGGCAGTAGCCATAAGGAATGGGGAAATAAGACTTATTATTTCATAATTTTTTTTAGTTTAATTTACTACAAAAAAACATTTGTTTTTCATCCATCCATGGAGCTTAACATACTTTTCTACCACACTTTGCATGCAAGCACACTTTAAGAGTGCCCATATTGACTGATCAATGTTCATTCTGTTTGTAGTTGTCTCCTGAAGTGAAGTGCTTCCTGGAATAATAACACAATGCCAGAAATTCCTGTTGGCTGCTGATTCAATAACTTCCTTGAAGATAGTGCTGTGTGAAAGCTGCTTCATGTCCAAGCAGTACAAAAGGCTACCAGATATTAAAATAAGCATCTGTCCCTCAAGTGATTTTAAGCAGTCCTGAATTACAGCACTACTGGCAAAGAATAACAGGTAAAAATCCTGCTATTCCCTTTCAACTTCTTAGTCCTTTAGTTGCTGCCTAGAGCCATAGGAACTATATAACCGAATGCTACTTTGACTAGTCTCAATAAATCTAAGCACTACTAGAAATAAGTAGGAAAATTATTTGGTATTTCACTTGAAAAAAGTGCTTGTAAAAAACGTATTATTTTAGATGGGACAGGATGCAGCTTGGTTTGGGGGCTATTATAGCTCTACTTAAAATTCTCTTATGCTTTTTGTCCAAAAGTGACCTGTTCTGTTTTATATATGAAAGCCGCACATTAAAAGAATATGAGGTAGCAAATATCTTTGCTGAAGCACTGTTGGCAGCTGAGATCACTGACAACTTCCTGGCTGTGATTCATAATCTATATTGGTGCCTTTGAGACAGCAGGCTATTGATTTTTTCGAGTCTATAATCCAAGACCATATACGCAGCTTGTTAGACATCTGTGGGAATATAAACTGAGTTTTGATACAATTTAGGGAGCTTCTGTTGGCGGGGCACTTAGTTTTTGTCTTTGAGAAAATCTTTACACATCTGTGTAATCTTGCAGAGATTTTTAACAGATAATTCAATAGAGCTTGGTTTTCTCTCCTCCCTTCCCCCCCCCCTTTTTTTTGGTGAGCTTCTTTGCTGGGTGGAAGTGATACAAAGTAAATTTCAAGTGGACAATCATAATACAAACAGGAGAGTGTTTCAAATACTGTGGAGATGTCTCTTCTTTTTCTTCCTTTGATTTTTTTGTTGTGTCAGATGGCCACATGTAATATTCCTATGTATATTGCTCAATTTAATGAACTTTACCAAACAAACGTCATGGTCTTTGGATGGATATACATGATATATGAGTGTGGATAAAATTCAAAAGAACAGTCATATTAACTATAGGGTCGCACGGAATAAAAAGGATTTCAGAGAAAGCACACACAGAATCTTCCTAAATCTACACAATGCTAATAATATGTATCTCCTGTGTCCAAAACACTGAGGCTGTGTCTACAGTGGCACCCTTTTCCAGAAAAGGGATGCTAATGAGACACATCGCAATTGCAAATCCACGGAGGATTTAAATATCTCCGCGGCATTTGCATTTACATGGCTGCCGCTTTTTTCCGGCTTGGGGATAAGCACCAGTCTAGATGTGATTCTCCGGAAAATAAACCCTTTTCCGGAGGATCTTTTATTCCTACTTTCAAATAAAAGATCCTCCAGAAAAGGGTTTATTTTCCGGAGAATCACGTCTAGACTGGCGCTTTTCTCCGGCTTATCCCCAAGCCGGAAAAAAGCGGCAGCCATGTAAATGCAAATGCCGCGGGGGATATTTAAATCCCCCATGGATTTGCAATTGCGATGTGTCTCATTAGCATCCCTTTTCCGGAAAAGGGTGCCACTGTAGACACAGCCTGAATGTATTGTCTGACTTATTAAAGTAAACACATCTAGAGTTAGTGTTTTCTTTGTTAAAAATAAATGCGACCTGAGAAAGAGAAGAAGTTTATGAATGAAGGCAGTAATCCCCTAAGGAACAGTCTTAGTAGGTGTTCTTTTAAATAGTATTTAATTATTATATATGAATATTTTGAGACCTACCACATGAGGATAAAATAATTCTGAAAATCTCCATGTATTGCAGATGACAGATTTCAACACACTATATCTTGTCCGTTAAGGAGCAAACAGTGTTTGTACAAAATTCCCAAAATAAAGATATTTTTGGCTATAACATTAAATTACATTTGTGAGCATTTGTATTGTCCAGAAACTAAAAGTAAATACGTATGCAGAGAGATGTATTTGTATAGCTATTGGATAGTGATTAGTTTTGTTTCACAGCTGAGATAAATATACTTATAATGATAAAGAAAGGCCCAAAATCATATGTTAGGTATTTGACAGCAAAGTATTTATGAAAACATTCGACTTCTTCTAATATGTAGAAATGCAGAAACAAGCACTGCTTAAAATAACATAATGAAAAGCACAGATCTCCCGAATATAGCATTTTTTGTCCTGCTGGAATATGGCAAATGACCTTTGAAAACATTTTCAAATAGACATCGAGTTTTTTTTATGGCATGGGAGTACTTTTTTATGTTCAATTATTATTGAATTGGTTTCTGTGGAAACAAATTAGGATCTCAGTACTACCTTTACCAATGAACTTAACTTTAACCACATGAGTAGTCTCACTCATGTGCTAAAGCTAAACAAATGTCTCTGTGTTTACAGAATCAGTGCCTGAGATCTTGTACTATGTAAAAAACTGAGGGCTTGTCTACACTATGGAGAAGACAGACCCTTCGAGGTCAATCTTCTAGCGTTTGATTTAGCTGGTCCACTATAGACCCCCAAATCAAAAGCTGAGGGCAACCCCTGCCAGCATCCTGTACTCCTCATTCTGTGGGCAGTAAGAGAAGCCGAGTGGAGCATGTGTTCCCAATGGCCTCTCATAGTGTAGATGCTGCATCAGCTCAGCTACGCAAGTTATACCTTAAGACGACCTGCCTGGTCTAGTGTAAACGAGGCCTGAGATCTCACATAATGGATGAGAATAATACGTAAAAGGTCATCTAATTTTATTGAATTATAAAATTAAGAACTGGAAATATTTCTGGTGAATCAATTCAAGAAGGCCATTTTTATTTTGTCCCCTTCTTTAAAAAATATTTGCTTACTATGTAAGGGTACTTCTAAACTGCCTAGCTATTTTGGGATACCAGAATTATCCCAAAATAGCTACCCTACATCTTAATAAGCTTCCTATTATTTTTTAAAATAGTTTTTTACATAACGGGCATGCTATTTCAGCATCACCGTAACCTTTGTTCCACAAGGGTTAAGGGATGTCTTGAAATAGTTCATTATTTTCAAATTTGGCAATATGTAATCACAACAAATTTCAAAATAAGCTATTTTGAAATAGATTCAAAATAAGATATGCAAATTGCGTAGCACAAATTGTGTATCTTATTTCGAATTAGGGTTCTGTATAGATGCACCCTAAATATATATTCAAAACTGCAGATTTGTTTTAGTTATATACTTCAAAGAGTGAAAATAACAAGTACCTAAATAACATCTGTCTGAAATATCTGGAATTGGTACCTCCAGGTATAGATTTATTTAAATTGTACTCTGGGGAGTCTTCGTAAACATCCAAGTGGACCTATTAGGAACCACCAACCAAGAGAGAAGCAAACAAAGACACTGATATATGACCTGCATGTAGAATGCAGCAGAAACAGGGTCCAGAGTGAAACAAATGTTAAAAAAAGAAGGAGAATATGTAGGAGATTTTGGATCCTAAATGTAGGCCATCAGGTTAATGAGTCAGAGTAATTTCAAGCAAGAAGCCAAGGGGTTAGTCCTCCTATCCCTTCCCCCATCAGTCACAATGCTATAGTTCTAATTTTATTTAAAATATTTATTCTTCCTTTTGGGAATCCTAGGAAGGAATCCTTCAGAATAATGTGTATGTTTTATATTACTTTTGTCATCTGAAAAACAGATAGACTGTCATCGCATATCAATGGTAAGTTAAAAAAGGTAGGGAGAGTCAATACTGTAGTCATGACATTACTAATGCCTGTGATGATGAAGATGATAAAGTAGGAGACAGACGCTTTTGCCAAACATAGTGCTGTTCTTGTAATTAAGCATTTTCCAAAATTGTACTACTGATATATAGATACACAGTTCAGCAAAGGTTCATTTCATTCAAGCTAAGACATTTTAAAAAGCGGTTACATCATGAAGATCAACATCACTGCTCAGTGTATCTTTCTCTCTCCATATTTAACTACGGGGGGTGGATCTGAAATTTCAGAACGACCTGTTTAAATTTCCTATGTCTTAAATTTGGCATTGTAATAAAGTTGTTTTTTCTGAGTTAAAGTGTATGTAAAGTGCTTACATTCACATCTTACAGTTTAAGTGCCATAACCTGCCATCTTTATTCATTTTCTACTTAGACAAAACTCCCATCCTTGGATGGCTCCCATCCTTTTTTTTTAACCAGGACCCTCTCCTAATTGTCTTTTTTTTTAATGGACCTCCCACCAGAACTATTAAATAAGCTCTCTTAAAATATGTATAAATGTTTGGTTTTCGATGTGTGAATATGCTCATGAGTTAACTCCAAATCGTACTTTCTCCATGATCCTCCATACATTCAGAGACGTACTAAGGTGAGTGTCTTATTAGATAGCTGTGAAAGGGTCACTTCCCAAGTAAGATCATTCCAAAATTCTATTTATTTTCAAAGTTCTCATTTTTTCCAGACTGAAATATTTGTATTAGATTCCAGTTTCACTCACTTCCCAGATCATCCCAATATGGTAGCCAAAATGGGTCCTACACACATTGAAAGGTGTCATGTCTCCAGAGCATCCTGTTTTACTTAGCTTTTAGACAACAATCTCTTTGTTATGGATTTGTACAAGAGCATAGGAAAAAGAGGTTCTCTCTTTACTTTCTTCTCTCTGTATTTTCCCAGAATGCATTGCTGCTAGTCTTGGTATTCCAATACCTAGAATGAACAGCTGTTTGCCCCTTGCTGGTTCAGTACTAAGGTCAGATCTTTGTTAAATATATATTGATATCATAATAGGTATGGACTGGTATTGGTAGCTGTGTCACAGTAAGAGGGAAAGCATTGTATACCTAAGTAAATTTCATGCCATTCTTGTGAAGAGGCCGTATCTTAAATAATTTCACTATGTCATTTAGCCACCTTCTTAAAAACAACATGAAATGAAAGGAATTTGCATGTTATTTCCTTATGCAATAAAAATGCACTGTAAACTGGATTATGATGTCTGAGTAAAGAGATACTGCCTAATAGTGAATAAATAGGAGTACTGGAATGTAAATAATTGGGAATTTATCTGCATCATCTGACTTGATGTAAAGGTAAATCTTGATTTTATGTCTGCTATATCTCTTCTCTTTCTTTCTCCCAAGAGCTAAGTAGTGTAGTATGAAAAAAGATAGTTTGACTGTAGTTCTGTTTGATCACAAATGCTTTCCTGCTTACCAGCAGGTTTGTTTTTGCTTTTGTTTGGTTCTATCTCCTCATCTTCTTTTTGAGTAATTTTGATATCTGTGAATTATTGGTATAAGATATGAAAAGCTATGCAAGATTAGAATAATCAGAGACCGTGTAGATTACTTTTAAAAGACAATACATTTTGCAAACGTAATGTAATCCACACAAGCACAGTATGTGTATGTCTACATAGCAGGGCAAAACTCGAATTAAGCTAAGCAATTTGAGCTACGCCACTAGCGTAGCTGAAGTTGAAATAGCTTAATTAGGCTTTCGGTGCTGTCTACACAGCAGGAAGTCCAAGGAAGCACAATCTTCCTTTGACTTCCCTTACTCTTTGTGAAATGAGGGTTATAAGAGTCAGAGTAAAAAGTTCTCCAGCTCAACATTATTTCGAAATAACGGCTTGCTGTGTAAACACACTCTTCATTATTTGGAAATAACGCTACTGTGTAGACATAGCCTGTATGCTATATTCTACTTCTGACTGGATGAAAGCCCCTATTCCTGCCAGCTAATTTTCATCTTTTATTTTGGTGTGTTCTGACACTGAAGATCCTGGATTCAAGGCCCACGTGCACCATAATTTCATTAATAGAGTATAATATTTCCATGACTAGGAAAAACAAATTCCAAATAAATATTGAGTTTAGTGTTCTAGGGTTACAAACAAGAATAAAATTGAGAGCATATCATAAAACAATTTTAATTTAAATTGTTTGAGAAAATAGATAGAAATAGCAGATGTCTCAAGAAAATATATGGTGCTAGATTTACTAAAGATCCACAGTCAGACTTCTGCAATCTATGACTTTTCACTCACCATAGAACGGTTGCATTGATCTTTAGTCCTTTATCATGTACCACAGACAGATTCTGACCTATTATCTAAGGCTGCATATTTATTTTGATAAGTCATCACATTCAATTGCTACCATGTGAAAGTATCAATCACAACTGAGAGTCAAAAATCTTTCTGTTTTTAAGATTGAGATACTTCAGTGGCCAAGTAGGTGGAGAAAAAAATATTCTGAGACCTTATGGGTCTTGTGAGAATTAAGATATAACTCAATCTTAATTGTATAGTTACACTAAGAACCTCTTCGTTTCCTAGAGTTAGCTAAAATTGTCCAGTTTTGATCACAAACTCTGAAATTCACTAAATCTCTGTTACCAAAGCAGCATTCCTCTCTAGTGCCTGATTATATCTGGATAATGGAAGTATGGGAGTACTTGAGAGAAAAATTGAGTGGAGGGGTTCATTCGGCTTTTGATATTGATGACTACTAAACTAACTATTGAAGAGCTGCCATGTGTTACTTTAAAAACACATGATTGGTTATCTTTGAGCCTGTTTTCTTTTGTTCTTTGAAAATATTTTCTACTCAAATTTGGTAAGTGATATGGTTCACATATAGATCACAATGTCCTGAATTAAGTAGTTATTTTCATGAAATGTTATAGTATTACTATTTGTAATTACGAGTACTTACATTTTAATGTAAAACATGTTAGGCTTTGTGTTTTAGTGGGTGTCTAGTTTTTGAAGGATTCATTTTTCTTAGTATCTCCAAGAATTCCCATTTACTTCATTGGTAGCTGCAGGTGCTTAGCATTTCTGAAAATCCATTTGAATGTTTCATATTGATTGAAAATTTGCTGTGGTCTTTCTCTCTCACACATGCTCACACATGTTCCTCCTTATCCTTCGCTCCTCTACTCCCTCCACTCAAGATTAAAACCGTACTTGCCAGACTGTATTATACAGTGGGATCTGTGTCTTACAAAGAAACAGTTAAGCAGTTGAAATGAAAGAGAGAGCTGAAGTTCATAAGCTTTTATTTCAGAACTAACTTAAATAAAAGACAGCTTTATAATGAGAATGTACATTTCCTAGATAATTAATTGGGACTTGAGTCCATTTAGGACATGTAGATGAGCTAATTCTTTTAGGGAGACCGATAATACTTTTTTACAAGGGCCATTGTGTTTTACTATGTGGCAAAAAAAGAAACTAAATCATAGTTTTACTAGATCAGAAGTAAAAATAGGCAATTGGAAATGCATTGTAAACAGGATTATTCAAACGCAATTTGCCTTAAGATAGAAGCAGCTTTTAAGTAGGCTGTTACATAAAGGTCCAATATTTCTGAGATTTTATGAGGGTAACCTAATGCACTGGTCAGACAAGGTTAAGAATAATACCTTTGCAGTCTGCTTAGATGTTAAGAAGGTATTTTGTAAGAGTTTGCTTTTCTAAGTAATGGATAAGTTTGGGCTACAGTAGGTGGCTCTGTTAAGAGATGGGTGTGGACTATTTAGTTCCCTGAAGGAAATCTTGGTAACAAAATAGCCATACTGAATTCTGAATCTTCTGTAATGAGTACACACTACACATGGTTGTTCGCTTTTCCTCTTTTCTTTACATTAGCCTTCAAACACTTCTCGAAGCTTTTAGAAAGGCCTTAAACTTACTGTATCATTGATGATGCACATAACCAAGAACATAAATTAATACTGTAAATGGATAATATTCTTCTTTTTATAACCTACCCTGATATTTCAATCCCAGCTATTACTGTGCTCATAAATCAGTTTGGAATCCTTTGTAGCTTTAAAAGTAATTATAATAAATCCAAAGATATGTTTATGTATAGGAGGCCAATTGAACCCTTTGCTTTTCAGTCTCCATTTAAATTGGTCTCTGGAGGTCTTAACCTAGGTTATTTATTCCCTCTCTTTCAGATCTGCTGTACAGATTTAATCTTTCTCCTCTGTTTTGTAAAATTCAATAGACGCTATACAGGTGGTTTTAGGGTTTTGGTTTTTTTGTTTGTTTTTTTGTTAGTAGAATAAATTTACATTAATTAAAAATTAAGTTACTCCCATGTATTTCATTCTCTGATCCTAATAATTAAAAACCCTGCTGAGAAGTTGCAAAGATTTGTTTACAGAATATTTCTATATATTTTGCATGCAGTCCTTTGACTCGTTTGTTTATTCTAATATACCACTACATATATCAGTATGCTAGAGTGTGCTGCAATTTTTCCATTTGTCTAGCTGTTAAAGGTATTTCAGCTTCTAAGTCCTTTCCTTCCCCATCTTGCTGACGGATTAAATGCTCCTACAGAAGTCAGAAACAGGCAAGCTTGCATGTCAATGGCTGTGGACCACAGCAGCAGAACTGTGTAGCTGCAAAATGCATTGGATACTCTATTTGATTACCCAGACTACTGATCATCCAGTAAATGCCTACAATATCTTAAGAGGGATCTGTGGCTCATTACAAAACAGTACAAAAATAAAATGATTTGTTTTTATACAACACATCATCTCTGGAACTCACTGACATAGGATTGTAGTCTTTTCTTCTCCAGTTCCATATGGGACAAAAATAGATGAATATATCTGCAGGTAGCAGGAAATAACATGTGTTTTGCACACTGTATTTATTAAATTAAATATTAACTTGTATAACTCTAGACATTAGTTAAAACAGCCCCTTTCATATATTATAGCTCATACACAAACATAACATATTTTAAGAATTTGTTACATATTATCTGCATTTGAAACATATGATATTTTCCATATGGATCCTTCCATTCCCTCATTTTTTCATGTCCATATTCTCCTCTCTTTCTTTTAATGTATATTAAAAATATTGGCAAAGTGCCTTTGATCCCAGAGCAATTTGCACTGAGGAAAACCCTGTTTCCAAAGCAAAACTTTTGCTGATGCAGCACTGTGAGGAGAGAGAAGCACTGAGTTCTGCTGGCATTAGTATCCAATTAAACTATATATTTCCAGGAGCTGGCACATTGCAGACCAATGTCAAAGTTGCAGAATCCAGGGTTATCTAGTGACCATGAATATTACAGAGAGGAATATTATATATCTATTTTAAATAAATATATTGGCAAATTTCCCTAGTAAGACTGCAGACCCAGATGAAAATTGTCTAAACTGAAATTACCTCAGGTGATAGTAGGTGTTTCTTTTTCAAATTTACAGTATGACAATTAAAACATGATAGAATGTGTTTTTCTATAATGCATGAGAATAGCAGTGAAAATGTAATAAATTGTGTGGTTTTTACAGCATTGCCAGGCCTAGCATTTACATATCATGTTTCACTACTCAAAAAATCATGAGATTGCTTTAAAGATCATGAGATTTGTTTTCAAAGTAATACATTTTGGATCCTTTGCATTTGTTTTCTGGATTGGGAGCCATGTTTTCAGACTTTTTTTCCCCATAACCATGAGAGGTGGAACCTGTTTTCTTTTAAACAGTAGGTGAGGTACACAAATATTCACATGACTCTTGGGCTGGGATTCACAGAAAAATAATATATATTGCAAGAGTTGCGCTAAAATGATAGTTTGCAACACAGACAGTATTTTATCCTTCCTCAAAATACATCTAACAATATTCTGTACCCCTCTCCACCTGTGACCCTTCTTTTCCATTCATTGCTGTAGGAATAAATCAGAGTGGGAATTGGAAAATTTTATTTTATGCTCTAGTGATGGGTACAAGAATAGAACTCATCTTCTATAAAAACAAGAGAAGAAAATTATCCTTGACCCCATTTTTTTAAATAATTTCCAAATTAGTTTGTGATCAGTGTTTCTACTTCTGTTGAGCAGTATGGGTATGTCTACACTACCCCACTAGTTCGAACTAGTGGGGGTAATATAGTCATCCGCAGTTGCAAATGAAGCCCGGGATTTGAATTTCCCGGGCTTCATTTGCATGAAGCCGGCCGGCGCCATTTTTAAATGCCAGCTAGTTCGAACCCCGAGCCGCGCGGCTACACGCGGCATGGAGTAGCTAGTTTGGATTGTACTCCTCGTGGAAGCCTAATCCGAACTAGCTACTCTTTGCCGCGTGTAGCCACGCGGCACGGGGTTCGAACTAGCCGGCATTTAAAAATGGCGCTGGCCGGCTTCATGCAAATGAAGCCCGGGAAATTCAAATCCCGGGCTTCATTTGCAACTGCGGATGACTACATTACCCCCGCTAGTTTGAACTAGCGGGGTAGTGTAGACATACCCTATGATATTAACTATTTCAAATTTGTATCAAATATACATGCTCATTGGGAGGCTAAATTTTCAATTCAGTTTTTCCCATATACATGCTGAATATAATGTCCTAAACCCTGTTTGGTTTATTCAGGCAAGTAGTCCCAGATTAGTAAGATTTGGCCCGTCAGCAGCCATTTTTGCCCAGGGAAACTGTAAGTACGACTCCTGTTAATATAAATGGGGATTCCCCACAAAAATGTCCCCGAATATATTAGACTTTATTAAAAGGACTGTTAATGTTAATGGCATTGGTGATTCTACTCCATTGCTGGTTTAATAGCTTCCAAACAACAATTGTTTTTAAAATGACAATTTAATAGATAGGTTTATGTCTGCTTCTTCCTTACTCAACTTTTTTCATGTGCTTTTGCCCTGATCTTAGGGAAATGTAGACTGAGGACATGATCATTGTGTTCGGAGATGCACGAAGATCAAAGCTTTTTGGGTCCAAATTTAAAATCCATCTTAAGGATATCAGAAGCCTTCACTTGTAGCTGAATCTGTCTTTATAACATCAGACTGATCTTCGCTTCCTTATTCATCTCAGTGAATCATCTGTAGTTTCTTACAAAACTAGGTCAGTCATTTCTGATCCATTCATTTTCAAATGATTGAAGTCCTCCTTGATATCCCCTCCATGGAATGAGGTCTTTGTGATAATGAAACAGGACGGAGACCCAGAAACTACCAAACTCATTTTAATTGTGATTACTGCTGTGCAAACACATTTTTCCACAAGTGGAACCAGTGAAAGTTCAAAGAGGAAAAAAAAATATTGTCTCTTAAGCCTTAGCCTATGGGTTCCTTATAGTGTTACACTGTGAGATCTTCACTGGTTGCCAGTCATTCCCCAGGTGAAATACAAGGCATTGATTTTGACCTCAAAACCCCTATATTATTTGGGTTCTTGGTACCCTGAGACTTAGCCTGTCTCCTTATGTAGTACCATCACTTACATAATCATGGGAAACATTTAGTCTTCCACTCATCTCAAAGAGAGAGGAGTTGTTACAAGAGGGTTCTCTTTGAGACGTCCTCAGCTACAATTCCTTTTCCTCAAAGGGTGTCTGGATTTCAGAGCACTCTGCAAGGCCCATCTACTTTTCCAGATAGAGTGAGGGCTTGAGGGTAACTGACTGTAAGCATTTGCCTGTGGTATATGTTAAGGTTTTAAAATATGATTGAGATCTTTGTTATTATACACAAATTAGAATGGTAAATGGGATTTGTTACAGAGAATATTTATCCTTGGATATATTTTTTAAGTACTGTTTAGGGTTTTAGAAATATTTGGGGGAGCCAATTTAGTATCCTTGGATGCTCTTTCTGTTGCCTATTTACATTCTATATTTTTACTGTGATCCTATTAACCAACATAGGCAAGCCACTAGCAGCCTGATTTAAATCTTATTGAAATCAATAAGGATACGTCTACACAGCAGCATTATTTCGGAATAACTGGTTTTATTCTGAAATAGCAAAGAGTGCATCTACACTCCAAGCTTTTATTTTGAAATAATATCAAGCTGGAGGACTTCTCACTCCGACTCATGGCAACCCTTATTTCACGAGGAGTAAGGGAAGTTGAAGGAAGAGTGTTCTTCTTTTGACTTCCAGCTGTGTAAAGAGCGCCAAAAGCCAAATTAAGCTATTTTGACTTAAGCTACACAACTTAATTCAACTTTAGCCCTGCTAAAGAATCTTACCATTGATTTCTGTGTGAGTGGGTTCAATCCTCATCTATGCAGGTCTGGTCCCAGTTCCTGATATAATGTTCTGATTCTGACTGAAGCCTACTATTAGACCAGTGTCTAATTTCATTAAATCTGTTATTACATAATTCCAATAAATTATTTTGCTTTTTGAATAAACAAATTGTATGCTGCATAACAGAGATACTGTATATAGTTTCAAATTTATGTGAGACTCTGCACAGCACTCACAAGCTCCATTTTTATTGTTTTAGTGGTTTTAGATGTTCTTTTTGTAGTGTTTCTTTTTTCATTAACCTACAGAATTATCGTTAGACATCTGTAAAGAAAAGTCTCCTAACTACCCCATCTTAACAGCTTCTGTACTTTAACATTCAAAAACCAAATAAAGTATTTCCTCCACAGAGGTGTTGCTTTATTGATTTCGCTGAATGAGTCCATGCATTCACCAGCTAAGTTATTTCTTCTACCAAGATTTTTTAAGAGTATCTTTGAACAACCTTAGCCATTTGGTTGAAGCAGATCCTATTATATCATATTTAGCATATGTTATACGGTGTTATTTCATGGATTCAGAATTCTTAACAGATTCTGAGTTTATTAACTTGCTACCATCCTGAGAAGTGTCCTCACTAGTTTTACAATATATCTTGTAAGACACTGAGACTAAAGTCCCACCTCCCCATTTGCTACGGATCTGGGCCTCGATCTAGCAATATTCCAAGTGCTTCTTCTGAGGTGCCAAGTTCTCTAATCACTTTGGGCCAGCACCTTGCTGAATTGGGCCTGAGTCTATAACTGCCAGGAAGGCATCAGTACAGTAAACAAAAGATCATGAGGGAACAGGCAATCTAATTTTTAAATTTTCAACACATAAAACAGAATTTTTCCTTTATTTTTATATTTTCCTGGGTTTCAGTAGCAATGCTGACCTCCAGATGAGCTGCCAGGAAAAGGCCAATGAAAGACTCAGTTATGTGACCTTGGCTTCACCTGCAGCCCTTAACTTTCCCACCTGGTCATTCATTTCTGACAAATGTTAGACATTATTTAGACATTATTAGACATACATTTTTTAAATGCTCTTCTTCATTGCAGTAATGTGTATTTTTGATTGAAGAAGTACTTATTTATTTGCAAGTTCAAGCCACATGGATCCTTTGACATCTTGCAAACAGTTGACGTTTCTAAGGAAGAGGTCATCATTTATGCTCAGGCAAAGGGGGAGAAGGAAGTCTTAAAACATATTTTACACAGGAAGAAAAGACCTTGCATCTTTCAAGTTAAGTCTACGGAACATATTCAGAAATGCCAAGGAATTCATTTTAGATCAAGCATTTAGATGTACAATGTATGCCATAATACCAGCAAGCAAACCCTTAGCATTAATAGTAAAGGTGACCTCTGAGTTATCCCTCCTGACTACTGGATCTTTAGACAAAATGGTTAGTAATTTCACTGGGATTAATTTGCCAGCGTTTTGCAGACCCTTATCTGGAACTCATAGAGGGATCAGAATCCACATGATATATTTCTCTTATCTGTCAGTGCAGCAACATAAGATAAAAGAAGATTCTTATTGAATGGATATATTTCTCATTGTCCTTGGTACTATAGATTAAATGAATATGTCTTATATAGTTGTGGTTTTGTGTGTATGTTTTGACACAGTAAGTCACACTTCTGCATAAACAAGTTCTGTGTAATATGAAAAATTTCATGACCAACTCAGTAATCAATTTTTTTAGACCTCTTAATTATTGCTCTCACCTGAATAAAGAACCTAGGTGTCTGGGTAAGTGTGTGTCTATGTGTATTTTATATATATATAATGAAAAACAGCAGAATCTTTTTAATTCATAGGTTCTTGTAACTCAGATATACCATTATACTCATGCCACACATCACTAGTTCAGAAAAGAACTGGCCCTTCGCATAAGAAATTACATCAACAACATAGCTAACAAGCATGAAATACCAATAGAATATTTAAGAATATGACTGTTTCCTGGAGATTTTCTTTCATATAATTGCTTTTTTTATTTTTAAATTGTGTATCTTGGGTACTAGAACAATGAGTATGTCCTAATTTTGAACAATATAAGAAAAAATATTGAGAGAGATGAGCAAGGACAAAAGAACGTAAAACAAAGTAGTAAACTCTGCAAATCTTGATAAATGTAACTCCCCCAGTAAGTGACAATATAGGTGAAACATTTCTCTTTTAAACTTTTTTCGATTAGTTTTTTGACAGGAGTACACTAGTTCAGCTTTAATGAGATTCTAGTGTAAAAACTTCAGGGCTAAATAAAAGAAACAAATCAAAAGGACCGGATGATTGCCATTTAATGTGAAAGAATGAAAGTGCAAACAATCATTGTATGACATCTAGCTGTGCTAGTCACTACAGAATGACAGGTAGAACAATTCAAAGTTACTGATCTAAAGATGGAATAACAGCTCATATGTTTGAAGTGCTCAGAAGATGAAGAAATAAAACAGACTCAAAGATAAGACATGGTTAAGCCTTTTAAATTCCATGCCTTATTGTCAGTATCATTTGAACGCTTTTGTACACATTTTTTTCCTCTGAAACTATTTTATCGAAGGAATTACTTTTAAGAGCTGATTTTTATTATTATGCTTCAGGCTGAATGCTATGCTTTGTTTTTCAACAAGATGAAAAAAATGTACACAATAAAAAGTATTTTACTAGTTTACTAAACATTGGTATTGTATACGTTCACACTTCTGCATTTTGGGGTTATATTGTCAAACCATGAATTTTAAGCAATCTCAATAACTCAGATGCTGATTTCCTGTACCAGTAACCTGACTTTTTTTTATAAGATGCAGTCTAACAATCACATGATGAATTTTTGTTTATAGTTTCCTCTTTTATCTATTTCTTTATATTATTTTAAAACTAAGGAAAATCACCTATTCATTTTTTTTTCAACAAGCCTTTTTATCAGTGGAATAACCTATTCTAGTTACTGCTGGAAACAATAATCTGTAATTGCTGCTTTCAGTCCTAATTTGGCCTGTCCCTAGTTTTTCATCTCAATCTAATCTAAACCTATTTGAGCAAATAAAATGATATTTACCTCATCCTCTGTTACAAGCTTTCAAGATTACAGGCTTCAGGAAAAATCAATACAAAATACCAGCTTAGCAGCAGGTTTGTGCTCAGAAAGAATGCTAACTTTTCTTTCCTGCATTTTCTGACTCTCTGCTCCCCTGGAGTGAAAGGAGAGCTTAGACCATATAAAAAAAAAGAAGAAAAAATCACTTCAGTGATGTGTTTGGTTCATGGTTAGTAGCCACTTTTGAGCTTACAAACCAAAGTGTAGTGCATGGTCAAGCTTCTAACCTTTTGCTCCTGTTTCCGCATTACACATCTTACAGAGTTCACAAAAAGGAAGAATCTTGACATCTCAGATGATTTTCAGACTCAAATACCATCTTCATTTATTATTTATTTCCTTCAAGCAGTTGGGAGTGGAGGTATCCTTATACCTGATTGACTGATTTAAGGAAGTGGCCACCTCTCTGTGGAGAGATCTCATGAGGATAAAATCCTATTACTTTCCAAAAAGATTACTTCATTTGCTGCCTGGAATAAGCTTTTGATGAAAACATTTGAATGTTGAGTTTGTAAACAACCTAGAATTCTCAATAGTGCTACCCTTTTTGGGGGGTTAGGTGGGGAGTGGTATTTCAAGTGGAGATTTGTTTGTTTTTAACTAGGAAACCAATAAATTATATAAAGAAAATTCTGAATAATAAACAAACCATTCCTACTAAAATCTTAACATTATATGTTCTCCATCCTCCTGAATGGAACAGGAAGGTGACTGCTTCTTCTTTTTAAAACTTCTATTGGAATTCCCTTTTATAGCCTTCATGCAGTTTCTTTCTCTCCTCCCTCATATTGTGAATAGACTGATTTAATGAAATATGAGGAGCTAGTTGCTTTCTGTTTAGATCTTCTGGGATGCATACTTTTGTCAAATTTAGGTCGTAAATGAAAAAATCCATAGATCTAGTCATGTAACTTAATCACCTTTTTTAGAAAGAAATCACCTTTTTTAGAAACATAAACCACTTAAGTTTCCATTTGTCCAAGGGTATTCACAGTCACATTATCAACAACCTAGGAAAATTCATTATAAATATTCTTTTCCACAGAAAACTAATGGTGATACCAGCAAATTGAGTTGTCCAGAATCATATTACATCTTCAGGACTGAAAATTTCCAGGCTTGAATTGAGGAGTGAAAAAAAGGTGATAGTGCTCCTGTCACCTCCACAAACAAAATAAGCTTGGCTCATGTGACTCTGAAAATGAGATAGCACTAATAATATGTTTTCAAAATTTAATTGTGTATAGTAATGTTTTGTGAGTTCCACTGCACTGTTAGAGCTTGGGTCAGTAAGTCTCCTTGGCTCTTGTACATTGGCTCCATCTTGACTGGAGGAAAACAATTAGCTTGTTTTTCACACGCTGGCCCAATATCCTTGATATACTTGCAGGGGTTCCTCTTGATTCACATGATAGTGGCAATTTTATTTCATACATTTCACACCTTCTGTTTTCTCTCCTCATATTTTAATAAAAGTTTTGCTATGATTCAGAATTTGAGTCTGTTTTCTGACTTCCAATGGAAGGAGATGAGCCATTTTGATTTGAATACTCAGTCAGACATAAAGGCCCTTTTTCCAATTGGTCTACATGAAGAATCTCTCTGCACTAGGGACTAGATTCATAAAAGTTTTTAGACACTAGAAATGAAGTCAGGCCCTTTGTAGAATATCTAAAAACCTAAACAGGCAAGATGCCTAAATTAAACTAGCTATGCATCTTCATCTTTAGTCATCTAAATGCCTTTAAATATCTGGCCAATGGAGATCAAATTACTTATGCTTTAATGATAGTGGCCATTTTGTTAATAATCTTGATTTGTGAAGGGGCAGCATCTTCCTCTTTTCCCAACCCACCAAATCAGTGCTCATTTTTGCACAGAAGAGATTTCAGCAATATGTTCTATTTTAAGAGTTTTTCTACACACAGTTTTTGTACACATACAACTATGAGCATCTGTAACCCAGCAGAATGAAAATCAGGGTTGGCCTTAAGGAAAATTGAGCCTAGTGAAAGTTGTATTTTGGTATCCTTAGTCCCACTTCCTCCCTGGACTCCCCACTCAACCCCCAGTCCTCACTGTTTCCACAGACTCCACACCCCACATTTGCCCTGAGCTACCTTCTGTGGCCTCACATCCCATGCCTGCCCCCTCTCCTTGCCTCTTGAAGCATTCACCATCCTGGGTGGTCACTCACACATATGCTCGTCCCTGGTGAAATTGGTGCAATCTTCTAGCATAGAGCCGGCTATACCAGTATAAAGTGCTTAGATTGATATAGCTTGTTCTTCCAAATACACAGGACCTGAAGTCAAAGGGAGTTTTGCTGTTCACATCATTGCATTCATTATTTCATTATTACCATCTAAATAAATATTTAAAATAAATCCATTATACATGTACAGATCATGCATTATATTCATTCGCTGTGTCTAGACTGCATCCCTTTTCCGTAAAAGGGATGCAAATTAGACACATCGCAATTCCAAATGAAGCAGTCTAGACACAGCCATTGTGAAGAAGAGGCATTTTTCCAAACTTTCACCTTTTCCTTCATGATCCCACAAGATCTTTCAGCAACATACATTTACAATTCTTGAAAAGCAGCAGAGGTTGAGGATTCATCTTTACCAGTTTGTGTAGGCTTCCCAAGTCAGGATGCAAACCCAAAATCATACCACAAGGCCTAATCCCCTGGTCATTAGGCATTGAGTAGCTTTGGAATATTCCAGTAGGCACATATCCTCATCTTTAGGTGCCTAAATACTTTTTTAAAACCTGACCTCTTATGTTCCAGTTCATTGTGTCATTTAAGGAATATAAAAAGCCAGTGAGTCCGATCTTCAGACACTTTGAGGACAAACCGATTGAATTTTTTAACTGAAAAATGGTGGGTTTGGCTGCTTTATAAATTAGGTTGTTAACAACTTCTTAATCTAATCTGTGGCATAAGAAATCATTTGGGATGGAGTGGGAGGAGTCAAACATGCTGGGCCAGATTCTCAGCTGCATCCAGTTTCCGTTGGGTAGAACTGGGGAGCACAAGAGAACCATTCTTGGCTTTTTTATTCTGGCGTCAACTCTGTGCTGGCCTTCACATACAAAAGAGCAGCCTGGGACCATCCACAAATTAGGTTTGCCAAAGCACAGCACGCTTAGGGCAGGTCTACACTAGGAAATTATTTTGAAATAACTAAATTTGAAATAACTCCCAAAATAACTATTTTGAAATAAGCTTATTCCCCAAGAAAAGCAGGAGTACAGATTTCGAAATAATCAGCCTGTTATTTTGAAATAATGGGCTTGGTGGTATGGATGCTTTGCTTATTATTTTGGAATGGGGGGGTATTTAGGGATCAGTCATACCCCTAACATACCCAGTGAGGTGGCATAGAAAGTGGCAAATACAGAGCCACAGGGGAAGCTCTGGGTTGCTTTTTTCCGGCTAAGCAAAGAGAGGAGAGCTCAGGTTTGTGTAAATTTTGTCCTATTTAATGTGAGAGAAATCTGACGTGTGTGGTACATCAAGAGTCAGCAATGCCCCTCTGCCAGGTATATTGGCCAAACTGTACAGTTTCTACAACAAAGGATTAATGGACCCAAATCAGACATTTGAAATAGTAACACAAAAAAACCTGTTGGGGAACATTGTAACTTGTCCGGGCACTTACTAGTGGATCTAAAAGTGACAATATTATTACAAAGTCATTTCAAAAATCAGCTCAAGAGAGAAGTTTTAGAAATTGGTTTTATTTACAAGTTGACACCTTGAACCAAGGTCTGAACAAAGACCTTACTTGGATGGACCACAACATTCAATACCCTAATGACATTAACAAATTAAGTATCGGCCATTTATAGCCCACTCAGCCTTATTTAGCATGAATACTTGTAGGGGTCAATTGCGGAAGAACTCTGTATGTGTGAAGCTTGCATTCCCCCTTCTTTTTCATCCCCCACCCCTCCTTCCCTGCTACTGATGAGCCAGAAGCAAGCCTCTAGGAACATATGCCATTGTAGCAAGAACGAATTGTAGATAAGGTCAGGAACATAACAATCTTGTTTACCTAAATGTACTGATCATGTAAAAAAAGTCAAAGAACAAGCAGTACAGCTGAGCCATACTGTAACATGCAATGACTAACCCTCGGAAACTTCCAAACTGTCACAAACAAGGCAAAGACACTGTATTTAAAGTGGCACCAGAGCACAGCAATTGGAGCTCACCGATGGGCTTTGGGTACTGGCATCTCAGAAGTGAGATAGTCTTCCATTTCATCCGCAGCCGAAACGGGGTTCTCTGGCTAGCAGAAGGAATGTAAGAATGCCGCTTTTCCTAGCATGTTGTTCTTTTAATTAAGGGGCACACCTGATAGCTGTCAGAAAATAAACTGCCTGTGTTTGACAGATACCTGTGTAGCATGTCTCTGTTACCGAGAACCCAGTGTCAGACCTGAGACTTACTCTTGCCGGCAACATTTGGCACAGCAAGCAGGGTTCTCTTGGAACAAATCGCTCAGCATGTGGAAGAAGGAGAAGCAGATGGGCGAGGGAGAGAGTAGGGTAGAGCATCAAATTCGAGGCTGGCAGTGCACATCAGCCTGGGGTTCGGTTGTTCAAATCTGGTATGATGTAATGCCTGCCATGCAGTTTGAGGGAGAGCTAGCTGATGGGATCAGTCCTGCTGGTATTCAAAAGGTGCTGGAGATGTTGGAAGTGCATAAGAAAGATAAAGGGGTGCGTCAGGCCGGATGGCTATTCCTAAGCGCACTCTGCAGTGTATGTGAATAGGAGAAGGAGTAAACTATGTTTTTAAATCAAGTATTGCAAAAGTTTAGGCATGGTCCATGGTCTGACAATAATTTAGTTTGTTTATATTATGCAGACATGGAAAGCAAATTGGCAAACATTTACAAAACCTTAATCTCACTCAAAAGATACTGCTGCAGTCTGGCTATTATGAAAAATCCTGTACTGAGGAGTTTTTAAAAAAAATAAGCTGACTGCAAAAATGAACATTTGGATTTACCCAAGTAAAGGCATCAGAAGGTATGATGGCTAATCAAGGAGCCCACCCTTCTTACTAAATTAGTAATGGACAACCTGTGTCCATGGAAATGAGCCATTTAGCAGGAAAAGCAGAATCAGATACTGACCATAAGAAGGAAAGAAGCATGTGAAAGGGAGGTAAGGAGTTTGGGGCCCTGTGTGGGCACAGTAGAAAGAATAAGGAAAGCAGTAGCGCATGCATTGGAAAATTAAATTACCTTAGAATGAGCAAAGTTTTCATTTGAGGGACAATGCAAGTGATTAAGGGTATGAGAAGGTGGGAAGTTGACTTGTGGAAGTGTGGACGGAATTAAGCAATTGTTGTAATGTGGGAGAAAAAAACCTGCTATAAAAGACTCCTTGTTTCTTTGTGGCCTCTTTCCTAAGCAATGTGTAAATAATCCAGGCAAAGAAACAATCTAATTTAAATAGTTGGCTATGGACACTTTTGTTAAATTTGCTAAAAGAAAATAAGGAAAATTGAGGCATACCACCTTTAACTTAATAATTGAGCACTGAAGTATTTTACCCAACCCCTCAAAAGCTGGTTTACAAAATAAGAGCATAAGTAATTGCAGCCTCTCCCCGAGTTATGAACGAGTTATGGACCAAGCACTTGGCCGTAACTCGATCTTTTTGTAAGTCGGACCCCATTGAGTTACAAAGAGACCACGCTGTTCATAAGCGCGGGTTGCGTTCATAACTCGGGGACCACCTTTATGACCGCTCCATGGGAGCTTTGGTCGTAAGTGCGAACAGTCATAACTCGACCGTTCGCAACTCAGGGAGTGGCTGTATTGGGTAATAGCAGGCTGATCAAGAAATCAGCAAAAGTAAAGGAGTATTACAAGATATAATGTGCTGCCCCATGAGAATAGGAAAATGTTCTTTTGTCTTTCAGAATATCAGAGGGTATGTCTACACTACAATGTTAGTTCGAACTAACGGACGTTAGTTCGAACTAACATTCATAGCCACTACACTAGCGCTCCGCTAGTTCGAATTTGAATCGAACTAGCGGAGCGCTTAGTTCGAACTAGGAAAACCTCATTTTACGAGGATTAAGCCTAATTCGAACTTATTAGTTCGAATTAAGGGGTGTGTAGCCCCTTAATTCGAACTAGTGGGAGGCTAGTCCTCCCCAGGTTTCCCTGGTGGCCATTCTGGCCAACACCAGGGAAACTCTATGCCCCCCCTCCCGGCCCCGGACCCCTTAAAGGGGCACGGGCTGGCTACGATGCCCGTGCCAGGTGCAAGCCTGCCAGCACCCAGCCAGCAGACCCTGCACCTGGCACGGCACAGAGCCACCCACCCGATGTCCCCCAGCCCACCCCCTCTTCCCGGGACCAGGCTGGCGGCTCCCGGGAGCTTGCCCGGGACCGCAAGAGGCGGGCACCTTCCTGGGCTAGTGCAGACATCGTGGACCTCGTCCACGATCTCCGCACTAGGCACAGGAAAGTGGCCGTCTAGGGCAGGAGAGCTGCCAGCCTGGCCACCCAGGAGCAGGTGTGCATGAAAATCAAGGGGGTCCACTGAGACCCCTGAGCCCTGAGCTTACAATGGCCGTCCTGGGTCAGACCAAAGGTCCATCTATCCCAGTAGCCTGTCTGCCAACAGCGGCCAACCCTAGGTACCCTGGAGGGGATGGACCGAAGACAGTGACCAAGCCATTTGTCTCGTGCCATCCCTCTCCAGCCTTCCACAAACGTTGGGCAGGGACACCACTCCTACCCCCTGGCTAAGACCACTCCATGGACCCAACCTCCATGACTTGATCTCACTTCCCTTTAAACTCTGTTCTAGTTCTAGCCTTCACAGCCTCCTGCAGCAAGGAGTTCTACAGGTTGACTCTTTGCTTTGTGAAGAACAACTTTCTCTTACTAGTTTGAAGCTTGCTACCCATTACTTTCCTTTGGTGTCCTCTAGTCCTTCTTTATGGGAACTCATGAAGAACTTTTCTGAATGCACCCTCTCCACCCAACCCCTGCTTTTAGAGACCTCTATCCTGTCCCCGCTCCATCTCCTCTATTCTAAGCTGAACAGTCCCAGTCTCTGTAGCCTCTCTTCATCTGGGACCTGTTCCCAACCCCTGATCATGTTAGTTGCCCTCCCCTCTTCCAGCCTTTCTCTTCCCCTCTCCCACCTCCTTTTCCCAGTCTCCCCCAGTTTAGTTCAATAAAGACAGAGTCAATGTTGGAAGAAACGTTATCTTTATTTTGTACATCAGGAAGGGGGGCTAGGGAAGGGTAAGTGGAAGGAGGTGAGGGAGGAATGGGGTACGAGCCCCCGATGGGGAGGACTGGGCTGGCTCTGCGGGCTTCTGGGGGTGGAAGCTCTCCTGCAGCCCCCCAATTGTCCCCTCTCCCCAGATGGCAGCCTTCGGCAAGTGCAGCCGGTCTGATGGCTGAGTGGTGTGATGTGCCCAGTGTGGGCACTCCGGGCACTCCAAGCCAGGACTGGTTTTCAAGCGGGGCACCCCTTAGAACTGTCTGTCCGGGGTGGGGGTCGGGTCCCTTTAAGCGCAGCCCTTGGCTAGCCTGAGACAGCATCTCCATGCTCTAAGTCCTCCTCTGATGCCCTGCCGGCACTGCTTCCGTCCATCCTTAAGCCCTGTTCAGGGTCCACTCAATGTGGACTTGCTAGTTCGAATTAGCAAAAGGCTAATTTGAACTACCTTTTAGTTCTAGACGCGTTAGTTCGAATTAGCTTAGTTCGAATTAACTAATTCGAACTAAGTTAGTTCTAACTAACTCTGTAGTGTAGACATACCCAGAAAGAGCTGGTACCAGCTGAAAAGCAACTGAAGGAAAAAAACGATGGTTCTACTGTCATGACATAAGTTATTTTTTGTGTTCTAAGTTTGTCTTGTTTTGTTTTGTTTTGTCTTGTGGTACGTGTATTGCAAATGTTGTTGTGTATTATTTTTTAAATGAAAGGACATTCTAAGTAAAGCAAAAGTATGAGCTAAAAAAACTGTTTAGCAAGAAAAAAGGAAAGAAAAAGGATTGGGCCCAATCAAAGGGCGACTCTAAAAACTTAGTGGAAGGATAATAGTTTGGTAATTGTTTAAGCTAGTTGAATGCTAACAATGTCTCCACAGGTGAATAATAAAAGGAACTAAAAGGTAACCATCCTGAGGTAGCCATCCTGCAGCAAAAAAACTTCAGACTTCAAAGAGAAACTGCTGAGCTACAGTTCATCTTCAAGTTTGACACAATCAACTCTGGATTAAACAAAGACTGTGAATAGCTTGCTAACTACAAAAGCAGCTTCTGCTCTCTTGGAATTCACACCTCCAGATCAGATACTAGAAATGGGCCTCATCCTCCCTGATTGGATCCACCTCGTCATCTCCAGCCTGATTCTGGCCTGCATATTTATACCTGCCTCTGGAAATTTCCACTACATGAATCTGACCAAGTGGGTCGTTGCCCACGAAAGCTTATGCTCCAATACTTATGTTAGTCTATAAGGTGCCACAGGACTCCTCACTGCTTTAAAAGGTAACCATGAGGCCATTCCTTCTGCAGCCCCTGACAGAGCCTGACAGAGGGAGCAAGGAGTGTGCCATGTAAAAACGAGGACTGGGGGTGGGATACCAACCCCTTCCACTGGGTTTGCTTTGTTTTAATTGCCACACTAATGGAGTATTTAGCTTTTGCAAAACTTGCACACTAACTGTGAAAGGGCCTTGGACAGAGATAACAAATCTGCAAGTGGAACATCAGAAAATTTGGATATAATCATACACCAATGCTCACAACAATAAGGAAACTAGTAACCCTCACCATTGCAATAATAGCCAATTGCCCTGCTACCTATTGGTGTTAGGTGCCTGACGCCTCCAAAGGCCTCAAGAGTACCTGGAAAAACATTCTTAAACCATGTTGTGGTCCACTTAGGGGGACAGTATTTGCAATTAATGCAACCAGCGTCCAAATTAAAGGAGGACAACTGCATACTGACAGCCAAGGAAAATACAAGGTACTGGGCTACCTCTCATTTAAATGCAACTCCTTTGCATACTGTAACAACACTGGCATTGAAAGAGCCACACAGTCCTCTGTATTAGAACTTGAATGGCATCTCGTAGGTAAGAAATCAAACACTGAAATCAAGTCATGTGTTAATTACACCTGCATAGTGCAACTATACATACCTCTCTTCATCTCTACTATGAAAGATTCTTCGCTGGGAGGAAATTGTTTTACCCAGTAATGTAAGTTTCGGGTTCTTTATTGTGCATATCCAATAAAAATTGTTATAGTCTAGAGAAGAGGCTGTTGGATCTTTGGGGCAAATTTAGAAAGAAAGGTGAAATAGGCAGTTATTTTTCCACTGTCATAATTAGACCTACTTATCTTTGAAGTGCCACCCATGGTCATGACTGGACACTGTAGACAATAGAAGGCAGCACTTGTCTGTGTTAGTAAATTTCATTATTATGAATTTTCCCGTCATTTAAAAATAAACTTCCTAGAAGGTGGAGGAAAGAAAAAGAAATAAGATCTGGTTGAGTGATAGGTAATAAGAAAAAATCAGAAGGCTGTATGGCTAGTTTTTCAGTAAGGTGTTATTTTTGGCTGAAGTTTGGAATGGATTCTTCCAGCTATTTGGTTTTGGTTCCAAAACAGTTATTCTTTCATATTTTCCTCGTGCTGCTGGGGAATTGGTCCCAACAAGAGGAGACAAGGATTGAGGTCAAGTTACAACTTTTAAAAAGTGTAGTCTCTACTTCAGGGAAGAGGGAAGCATAAATCCTATGGTCCAGATAAATGTAGAAACACAGAAGAAGAAAACTCTGGTAAGTCTAAATCGTAACTCTGACCCAACTAGTTCTAAATATCACAATTATTATGAAGAATGCACCCAGTATTTTAATCAGATTGCTGGTATCTTTTACCTTGGCTGCTTATATGTACGCATATGCAGTAATATTGGATTAATGTGAAATGGGCACCTGCATGCTGCAGCAGAAATATTAACTTAATATATTTTGTAGTCATATTTATGTTACATTTTTTGTTGTTCACAGAGTTTTATGCTGTCTAAGTGACCAAATTGTAATGTTGAAAGCTTTTTTCCTAACTAATCTACAGTAGTTCTTGCTTTTAAAATTAATGCACACAGTATGAGGTTCCCAATTGAAAAAAAATTAATTATACAGTACAATGAAAGATTTTTCTGAAGCTAAAACAATATAATTTAAAATAGAGTCAGTTTAATGTTCTGGAATATAATTCTGCTTTCGTTACAGTTGAAAAATGAAGGGGTTTTTATACACTGTATATCCCAAGATGATTTCAAAGTATTTTCACTTAGAAAAGCTAGCTGCTATTACATATGAATTTTCAAAGCTTGCCAAGGCTTTGGAAGGAATGATGAAAATTACTATTGCACGACCTTCAGGTTTTCTTTGTTTCATAAAGGGCTAAGATAGCATTTTTGTCATTTTTCTTTCAGCTCAGGTCTTTCATCATAAATATCAAAGCATGCAATTATGCTTTCTCATATCCTACCATATTCTGCCTGTTTTCTATCCATGGTGATGCTGTTCACTTTAAGTATATCTTTTTCTTTTGTTTTTCATAAATCTGAAAGAAATTCCATGTTTTTGTCTGGTGTCATAAATTGTTCATGAAATGGATGTTGCACTGATTAAAAAGAAGAAGAGTTGATTAAAATTACCATTATTCTTTTATCCTGAGCAAAATCCCAAAGTAATGGCTGGGTGTCAAATCTACCAGATTCATAGTAAACTAATTTGGCCTACAGGTGGAATTTTATTATTAATGTTTATTATGGGAAAGAGATTGGTCTTAACCTCCAGTAGACATAAAACCTACCCTTGTTAAGATCTGTACTAAATTATTCCTATTGTTCTCACTTTTCATATATAGTGTATTGTCCTGTCTTGTTCTGTGGGTTCATATTGAACACCCACAGCTCTGATTCATTTGAATATTCAGCATGCCTGAAAATTAGGTCATTCTTAATTCTTCTAAATCAAGAAATTTCTTTAAGTTATGGTGGCTTATTACATTCTGTAAGATATTTTGACATAACACAAATGCTAATCAGAATTATAATCCTTAAATCTCTGGTTCATTTTTTCATCGGCCATTTTTCTGACAACCAGAAAATTAAACACTAATGACATTTATTATACAAAAAAGAATTAAAAATAGTTAACTAGACTTGGAAAATAAATACAGATTTTTTTTCTGACTTAGCTGTAAAACAGAACTAAATGTTATTGTTAATACTTAAAGATAGGTCATTTTTTGTTTTTGTTTATTACACTCAGATTTTTATCAAATTTACAGTGACACAAGGAATGCATTGTTTTCATCAATGTGAACTGTGCTGTCACATGAATGTGAACTTACTGGCTATGTCTTAAGTTAAATGTCAAGAGATGTACATTTTCCACATGGAAATAAAATTGATTTCAAGTTCCTGTTAACAGTAGTGGAGCAAAAAATCCCCATTGTATTGTTAGACCAAAATAGAAGTGCCCCAGCATGTGTTAATAAAAATGTATCTTGCTAAATAGTAGCAGGATTCCATATAATAACTGGCAGAGAAAATATTTTAAGCTATGATCGTTTGAACTTTCAAACCTTCATTATTCTGTGGTTAAGATTGGCTGATGCTAATTTGTGATACAAATATATACAGCTCTAGATAAACAGATTTACTTAATTTCATTATGAGAATATGTAAGCATTTTTCATCTTTCTAATACAAAGAACACAGGGAAAAATAAGCACAAGGAGCAAGCTTTTTGAGTTATAGTCTATCTTCTGAAAAGCTCCCTTATACACACCCCTAGCATATAAATGTCATGAGTGAAAACCTTCAACATAGTGGCTATGAGTATCAATGCTGTAAGAGAAAGGAAAATGACACTCACCATAAGAGAATTCATTAATTCTTAAGACTTTTAAAATATTAATATGACTCTCAAACAAGCTTGTTCATTTATGCAGAACATCCGTTCTCTTCAAATCTGAAGTTGAGACAAGTTCAGATTCTTTGGGTTGCCCCCAAAACATTCCCAGCTCCTTTATTTTCCAATGTTGTATGATAAATTCACTTGGAAATTATTGAACGCAAAAATAACATGTGATGATAAAGTATCTGAAAGCTCTGAACAAAGCAGCTGCATGAAAAAGTATTCAAGGTCTGTACCTACTCATAGAAGGTTTTTGGCCTCTGTCTTTCTGAAATCCATTTGAAGCAACTTGGCTCCCACAATGTTGTCTTGTATCAGCCAAGAACTGCATTTAAAATGTTAAACCTCAGTAATAAAGGCATCCTGTACTTAATAGCATTGTAAAATGTATTTGTTCTCCATCCATAAAGCTTAGACTGGAGATCATTTTCAAGTATAGTCAGAAGAATAGTCTATGCTAAATTTCCTTTTAATTCGTTTTTGTATTCTTTATACTTAGCAGAGGATGGCAATAACTGTGTTATTTTTACAGATTATAAACTTTGTTTTGGCAAATCAGTCCATATATCATCCAGATTTGAATCTGAAGTTATGTTTCTATCTAATACAAGTTTGGAGTTGCCTTAGTTATAAAAAAAAAAAATGAATGAAAAAGTACCCAAACTAAAAATCTAATCAAGGAGGACTTTGCCAAAGGCACATACCCTTAGGGAAAGGTGTAAATGTAAATATTGTAATTATGGCTGAAAAGACAACAGCTTTGCTAATTAAATTAAGCAAGATCTTCCCAAAGTTGGAAGGGTCATAAACCTGTAGAAAATGCTTTATCCAGTAAGTGTTACAGGCTGAAAAGCTGAAATGAGTGACTGATCAAGGTGGGAAGGAAAACTATGGGACAGATGGAATATGCTGGTAGATAAAATAACTAATTGAAAATAATAATAAATACTGTTTTAAAATCTCATGTAGTCCAGAGGAAGACAAGGATATCTGTAACTATCCTCAACAGAACCCATCAGACAACCTTAGAACATTTCAAATATGGGCTGTGAAAAGCAAAAAAAAAAAAAAAAAGGTAAACTAAAATGTGAGGTAGTGGAAAGAGACTCAAAGATTGGAACTAAAACATAACAGATAATTTTGAAATATAGTGAATGATAATAATGGGAATCTGCAATAGCTGCCTACAAACAAAGACATAATGGGTATTAGAGAAGATGGTGATGGGGGGAGAGGTTGATGGACTGGGGAGGAGCACACGTCTAGAAATGTTCTGTAGAATCTAATTATCTTCTTCATATGTCTGGTGTAAAGATAGAGCAACAACTATCATTTTATATTTAGATGATTAAGCCAGATAACTGCATTTGGAGTAGCAGAGGGTGTTGCTATGATGCTTTCTTGGTATTTGTGAATTGAGCATTGAGTTGCTGTATGTTCCATGGTCTGTTTTGGATGACCACATGTGCACACTGGAGAGTCTTTAATTGTCCATCTGTGCAACAAGTATCTGCATCTGTTGTGGTTTATGTGGATATAATTTACGATTGACCATGAGCTTTGGAAGAGATTGAAGCCAGAGAACTTCTGAGTCAGGTCTTTCCCATGTTGTTTATTGTGGACTTCTTATGTACTCCATTTGGTTTTCCATGCTTCACCAGGGTTGAAGTTGCATTGTGAGGATTAAATGTGTGGGTCCAAGAGGGCTCATGAATCTAATGAATTGAAACATCTGAATGGAGAGGATCATATGGTAAAATCTGTCTGGTTACAAATCCTAGTTCATACAATTACATAGCTATGAGTGGGGTTATAGAATTGACCTCCATATGAGAAAAGGGGTACTGAATACTCAATAGTGAGGGAGATCAAGGAGGTTGATAATTCTAATTAAACACTAATAATGGGCGGCTCTAGAGCACATGGGAGGAAAGCATAGTCTCTGCTAACGAATGCTCAGGAGATGGATCAAGAAACCAACAAGTAACAATGGACACAGTGGAGAAGGTTTTGGTATCCTGGGAGTAAGAACTGTACAAAAACTAGCACTAGAGACAGCAGAAATGTATTTTTTAAAGTGTTGTAGTTAGTCAAAATTACCCTTAAATCAAATATGGAAAAATTAAATTTAGACCCAGGAGGGAGACATGTGAACAGTGTTGTAACAGAATCACAGAATGGATACATACTTCTGGGCAGAAAAGGAAGTAAGAAGTGAAGATAAGTGCATGGGCAAATGGCAACTCCTAGCTTAGTGAAATCAATTGAAAAGATTATAAACTATAGTAGAAAATAGGTAAAATTGAATAAGACCAAGAGGAACTATAAACAGTTTATAGTCAAAGACTTAAAAACTAGTAATGAGACATTCTTTAAGTATTCAAGGAAGAGGAAGCCTGAGAAAGAGAATCTGTGGTTCTCAGGGCCAACAGGAACTAATGGGAGCAATTGTGGAAGATAGGGACATTGTGAAGAAGCCAAGGCATTTCTTTGCATCAGTCTTCACTTCACAAAGGAGTGGATATCCAAGAATTCCAAAGAACAAATTCCTTCTGCTGTGCAATCTTTATATATCTCTGCCTAGAAAATCCTCATTTCACCAGCCAAAGACATAGTGGGAGCTCTAAAGGAACATGCTAGGGAGAAGGAAAGAAGGGGTGTGGAGGGCTCTCTCTTCTTTCAGCAGAAGAGGGGAAAACTCTATTCCCCAATACCCTCTTACTTTATCCTCATCAGAAAAAATCAGTCATCAAGATTCACTTGTGGAGCCAGGAGCAATGCTGCATCGTCAAAGAACTGATAGCTCATGGGACATGCTTTGGGTCTAACTAAACATAGCACAAGTTGGTAATTCCAAGGAGTCTGCTGTGGAGAGCGCTTAGAGGAAAGATCTTACAATGAAGTTAGAGTAAGTGGGAAAAAATCAATAATGTGAATAGCAGTTAATTCTTCTAGATTTTCACTTTCCAGAATGGAGTTTCACCCACTCGGATGTAAATGCCCGAAGAAAAATCTTTGGGTCTTCAAATATTATATTCTGAAACTACTATGAAACTTTCCTAAATGTATTTTATCATCTCTGCTGGCTAATCCCATTGCAGTTCTCTTGTGACTACCAGTTCAATTAGTATAGAACCTTTTACTCTTGGAATTGCAAACTTTCTAACCTAGATGAACTATCCTTCCTCTTTTTTTAACAACCATTATTTGGGTGGTATTAATTAGGAGCAATGGGATAACATTAAGAAAGAAAGAACAGGGAAAAAATCCTCAAATGCAAGGTAGCATGATAGGATTTTTCTGTTATTTCTTTTTAAGATCAGTTTATTCCCTCATTGTGAGGTGTTTTGTTTTATGTTTTGAAAAATCTACATTTTTAACTGGACAGAAAAGTTTAAACATTCCTTGATCAAAGCATAATGGCATCATCTGCAATAGCACCTGAGCTTGAGTGTGTGGAAAAAGAGCATTAACATTGCCAGAAACATGGATGATTGTTTGACTCCCTGCACAGACAAGGCTGTGAAGCTTTCTTGGCATCTTATTTCAGACTAATTAGTAAGAGGTAGGTATCAAATTAAGCAATAGGAAAAAGCTGCCTTGTCTCAGAAGGCACAGTTGACAGTATCCAGAGAAGAAGGTGGATTGGGAGTTTAAGAATCCAAAAGATTTAAAGAAGAAAATATTTGCCCTGTAAAAAGTATTAATACAAATTATTTTAAAATGGGACTAGTGCTTTTGGGTGCCTCCATTTTTGGATGCCCCAATAATGACAATTTAAAGGTGTTTGATTTTCAGTGGCTGAGTGCCCCATGGCTTCTTAAACTGGACATCCAAAAAGTGAAAACCTAAAAATAACTAGTTGTTTCTGAAAATGTATCATTTAGTTTGTATTTGTTGTTTAACTCATTGGGTTCATTTAGGGCACCTCTGGTACGGGCAGACGTCTGCTCTTGTTTAAATCAGGACAGATTGCAGAGGGTTGAATTACAGCTATAGTAGAGTAGGTTCCAATGGAAACCCCATTCCTGTGGATCACAGCCAATGGGAATGGGGGGGGAAGGCCTGCAAATGCAGGGTGTCAGAGACACCTGTGCCATCCCCCTTTCCACCCCACCCCCTGGCAACTGTGTCAGGTAAGCACACCAATCACCTGTCCCCTCTCTCATCATCTCCCTCCCAGACCCTGCACTCCAAACCAGCTTCTACATCCTACCTTGTATCCTGACCCTCCACCCTCAGCCCACTCCACCCTACCTCCCATTCAGATTCCACCCCAGGGCATTTCCCCGCAGCTCCCTCCTGTACTGTGAATCTCTCATTTTTGTCCCCATGTTAAAGTCTGGGAGCACACAAAAGCTACTACTCCAATGGCCCAAGAAGCGAGGAAGCCCTGCACCTGAGCACCCCCTGCTCCTAGGGCTGGAGCGCAAGGGGAACCTTGGCACCCCAAGTTGCATAAGTGAGAGGAGTGAGGTGAGTGTCTCTTTTTTTCTCCCTCCCATTTGGGGGCCAACTGAGCTAGGTTGAGGTTTATTGTTTTCTTTTGAGTTTTGTTTTGTTTTGGGGGGGTGTTTTGTTTTGTTTTGCTTTGCTCCTCACCTTGCTGATTTTTCTGGGATCAGAGGTTCCCCCAACACAATGTAGGTTCTCCAACCCTGCTTTAGCTAGTTCCTGAGCCTGATAGGAAGAAGTGGGATTGACCGATGACACCACGTCCATGGGAAAGGACAAATATTATTGGCAAGTTGAGGACTCCTGTGCTCACACATATAAGTCAGATCTTCGAGCACCATCTTACACAATGTAGCTTTGGCAGTAAAGGCCAAAAATATGAACAATCCTATCTTATCTTTAAGAAACGGACATACTATAGAATGACTATTTAGTATGTATCCTTACTTTTCCTCACAATAGATTCCTCAATGTGTTTAGAGAAAGCTTCAGAATAGCTGCTTTGTCCTGGTGTGCCATTTGATAACAAAAATACCCAAGTATGATTTATGCTTTAAGTAGCATGATTTTATAGTCCTGGATACTTAAAAGCATCAGCCACTACCATAAGAAGACTTCTCTGTTTTTCTGGCTTATGTTGTACTTAATCTCTGCTCCCAAATCAATTTCAGATTTCCATAATTGTGTCTTTAAAAAGTGGCTAAAAGATGAGATTCCCCAAACAGACACAAGAAAGATTTCTCCTTTAAGAAATTTCCGTTAAGTGAAATGAAAAAAAATCTATGTAAAATTTAATTAAGGATCCGACATAGCCCGCAAAAAAGGAGATTAATAGTTAATGATGGAGTAGTCTTCTGTGAACATGACCTCAGGACAAATGTCTCTTACTTCCTCCTTAGCTCACCCTAAGTGCACCTGGATTATTGCAACCCATATGTTATGTAAAATCACCAGTGCTGGAAGGAGGGTGTTGCCCTGTGGTAGAAAATTTTGTATGTAGATACAACTGGACAATTTAAGGCTGAAGGAAGATTAAATATGCATGTGAAGCCATCTAAAAGAGTCCATCTTTAACCCTGAATTTGTTTGCTTTGGTGATTCTGAGATGCTTAATACTACATATTCAGGACCAGATTTACATGGCCACACATGGATATCAGGGATAGTAAGAATCCTTCCTCCAACCTCCCAAGCTGGTGCTAGCCATAAGCAGACTGAGAAATTTCTTAGGACCCTGCACAGCTCAAAGAGACTCCCTATTAATTATTAGCATGTTTGTGTCTGGGGGGGCGGGGAATATTCCTGCTTTGTTGGGCTAGCACCAGCACTGATTCTCCCCCAAAGACAATCTGGTCGTCTGAAGAAAAACTCTGGTCATCTGAAGAAGTGGGTTGTACTCACAAAAGCTTATGATACATGTTCTGTTAGTCTATAAAGTGCTACCAGACCATTTGTTGTTTTTTTAAGTTAATCCTGTGTTGGTTCAGTAACCATAAGTCTTTCTAACTACAGTGGAAAGCAGGCATTTCACACCTATTACTCCCTTGCCTGGGCATGTGAGAGATAGTTAGAAAGTACACAGGCTTTCTCCAGCCCAGGCAGACAGACTTGTACTAGTGGGACTTGAACTAGTGCACTAAAAAGAGCGGTGTGGACGTTGTGAATCCAGCAGAAACCGTTTTCAAGTATCTAAAAGCGTACATAATTTTTTTATTTCAATAAACAGAAGAAATCTTTCTTGTGTCTGTTTAGGGAATCTCATCTTTTAGCCACTTCTTAAAGCTGCAATTATGGAAATCTGATCATGATTAAAGGTCTAGAAAACATGACCTATGAGGGAAGACTGAAAGAATTGAGTGTGTTTAGTTTAGAAGACTGAGAGGAGACATGAAACCAGTTTTTAAGTATCTAAAAGAGTGTTACAAGGAGGAGGGAGAAAAACTGTTCTTCTTGGCCCCTGATTAAAGGACAAGAAGTAATGGACTTAAATTGCAGGAAGGGAGGTTTAGCCTGGATGTTAGGAAAAACTTCCTTACTGTCAGTGTGGTTAAACACTGAAATAAATTGCCTGGGGAAGTTGTGGAATCTCCATCACTGGAGATATTTAAGAGCAGGTTCAACAGACATCTATCAGGGATGATCTAGATCAGGGTGGGCAAAAGGGCCTCCGCGGGCTGGATCGGGCCCACCAAGTAGGTGGATCCAGCCTTCAGAGGCCCTGCTGCTCCCCCACCCCCAGGTCAATTAGAGCCTGGGGGCAGAGGGAGCGCGCGAAGTTTCCTCCACCCTTCCAGGAACACGCAGCATATGGAAGCAGCAATCAGGACCTGGGGGTGGGAAAGCGTGCAAAGTTTTTTCTACTCTGTCCCCACCCTGCGAGCAGCACGCAGCACTTAGAAGTGCCATGCGCTCCTGGCAGGGCAGGAGGAAGCTTCGAGCGCCTTTGCCTGCCCCCCTCCTTTCTCCTTAGGTACCCATGCCCAAGGCTGGAGGGAGACTTCCCATGCTCCCCTGCCCCCAGGCCAATCAGGGCCTGGAGGCAGAGGGGCACACAAAGTTTCCTCTGCCCTGACCCTGCCCTGTGAGGAGCATGAAGCACTTAGAAGTGTTGTGCACTCCTGCCACGGTGGGAGGAGACTTCGCATGCTCCCGCGCCCCCCAGGCCAATTGGTCTGGGGACAGAAGAACATGGGAAGTCTCCTCCCAGCCAGGAGCTTGGGCACTTAAGGGGAAGGGGGGGTGGGCAAAGGCGCTCCCCCATTCCCAGACCAATCATAGTCTGGGGGTGGGGAATCCGGAAGTATCCCAGCCCCACCCCTTCTGGTGCAGCCCAGGCCCACTTCAAAATTTTTTGAAGTGGCTCCTGGCAAAAATTATTGCCCACCCCTGATCTAGATAGTACTTGGTCCAACCATGAGGGCAGGGGCCTGGACTTGATGACCTCTCAAGGTCCCTTCCAGTTCTAGTATTCTAGTATTTTATGATTTAGCTAGCTACACAAGCTCATGCCCAGGAGATAAGTGGGCTTGAGACCTTGAGCTACTGCCACAACTACAATTCTCTATTTAATGCACTACTAGCCCTACTAGTACTACTTTGGCTAGCCCTACTAGCACAAGTTTGTCTATCCAAGCTGGAAGACCCATTGAAAGTACAGGTTGGAATCCCTCGTCCAGCACCCTAGGGACTTGACCAGTCCCGAAAGAGGGGATTTGCCGGACCACAGCAAAATTATTGTCCCTCCCCCCATAGCTGACCTGCTGCTCTCCTGATTCCCCCAGCTAGAGCTCCAGCCTAGGCCCACTTCTTCCTGCCTGGCCATGGCTGCCACAGGAGTCAGAGATCCACAGCCAGGGATAGATCTTCCTGTCTGCGGCAGGGGCGGGAGCTCCATGGCCAGTGATAAAGCTCCGTGGTAGGGACTAGTGCTCCGTGGCTGCTTCTGCTCTGCAGCCAGGGTCAGATTTCCACAGATACCACTGCCAGACCCCCTACTGCCTGGGTGAAGGGGCCAAAGCTCCCTGCTTTACCACCTGCCCCAAATGAGTCTCTGTGCCTCCAGCACCCAAATGAGTGTCTATGCTTCTCCCCACCGCTCCTGCCCCTTGGCCCTCCCTATACCTGGGTTCTGTGTTCCATGAACATCCATGGTCCTACTGGACCACAGATGTTGCTGGACCAGAGAGTCCTGGTTAAGGGAAGTACAACTTGTAATCACTTGGTAATAGTAAGGTGCAGCAAAAGAATACTATATGCCCTGGAACAAGGGGACAGCAGAAAAAGAATAGTGCCTCTCCAGAGCACTGTTCCTCCCTTGTAATAGCTCTCGAAGCAGCAGGGTTGTACATGCTCCTTAACCAGCACAGAATGTATAAACACAGCATAACCCATTGCTTGTTTATTTAGTTTCCTTTGATTTTAGTGGTAATATAAATGTAGCTATTAAAATTCAACATCATCAGTCTAGGCTGTTTAGAAGTTATTCTTGCCTAGAATAATGAAATTGCAATATAGTTGCCCATTGTTCTTATTCCACCATGTCCTGTTTTAATAGGTAGAAACACCCTGTTTATGGAGGCAGGATTTAGCACAATGAAGAAGGTTCAGTGCCAGCTGTATGTCACTCTCTAGAATATCCTGAGCAATATTCATTTTTTATTTCAAGCAGGAAAAATCATTAAAAGTCAAGATACAAAAAAATCCTGAAATAATTTACAATAATATATTTGTCTCTGTTACAGAAAACAGAAATAAAGTACATTCTATTTTATTATGCTTTGTTTAGCTTTTTTACTTACAGAAACTGCAGACACATTCTAGCCTCTGTACGTAGCCTTCAAGGTGATACAGTGTATTGATTTAACATGTCTTGAGACCTAATAATCAAGTACATGTTTTTATGATTGGCTGTTGTTGCCTAGTATCTAGCTGCATAAGAATGCTTAGTTGACTAAGGTCATCTATAGCCTATAGATAATCTACAAAACTAATAAAAATGTTAATGCTAACTAGAATGTCAATCTTCTTTCCAATCATATAGACCTCCTAATCTAGTTTGTTATTTTCGAGATGAAATTAATCTGAAATAAGGTTTTTTAAAGATACACATTTACTAGTATAAACCAGACTAGAATGTCATATTGCTGCTTTATGTCTAGCTACATTTTAACATCTGAGCTTTCTGTTAGTGACGTGATAACGAATATCACAGTCAGGTCATTTTTGCACAGATCTCTATGGACAGAGCATTGTGTCAATGATCACTAGTGGAAATGATAAAATACTATAGCCAAATTTTAGATGTATGTAATGTGTTATAACATAACTTTAAAAATCCACTTTGTGCTTGCTTATGAGATATTTCGAGCAGCACATTCATGTCAAAGATAAGTTTCTGTCTCAAAGTACATATTATACAAATGATAGTAATAGTCGGTAGAGTACATATTCAGCCCAGATTATTTCTATTGTTGATGTAGCAAAAATAATGTGCATCAGTTAAATAGCATTAAAGATGAGAACTGTAAAGGTGTGCATTGTGACCTAGAAGTGATATTATTTCAGAAATGTGAATTCAGTTTGTTGACCTAGGTATTCTCCCTCTTTATGCTAACAATGATCGTAGAGACAGAATGTTTATTCCTTAGGCGAATAAGTATTTCAAATAATTTCTTGCCAAGACCTACAAAGAATTAATCCAGTAACTTCTTAATTTAGTTTAAATGTGAATTAACTTGGCTAAAGTATAGTGGTGTTAGAGGGTTTCACCAATTTGCCTACATGAATTTGAAATTAAGATAGTTACACCAGCACAAAATTTCGAATATAGGCAAGTGCATAAAAGCTATTTCTAAGCATGCATTCTTACTGCTGGCCCTTTAAATCTGGAGGAGTCCAGCAGCTGTAGTCCTAATGAGTCCATTTTAAAACTGACTTTTTACCAGCTGCTTGCTAGTATGTATTCCTAACTCTGTTACATTTTCCCTTTGTTTTCCTTTTTAAGCCCTGATTTATAACAGCAGTTAAGCATGTGCTTAATTTAAAGCATTTAATATTAATTCTAAAATTTAATTTCCCATATTAACCCAATTCCAAAACTTTAGGTAATCCTAACACGTGAACATTACATTCTTTGACATTATTTTCCACTAATTTACTATGTATTTGAGAGAGTTTGTCTGTGAGCCAGCAAGCAAGTCTGTCTATCCATCCCTCTGTTTGTTCAAGAACTCCTCTTAAATGTTTAGAGCTAGGACCACCACATTTGGTATACAGCTTCCTCTTACCATAACTTAAAGCAAGATACGAGTTTGGTTGTGCCAGGAAGATGGGATATGCCTGGAATGTGATTGTTTTTCATAACACAGAAAGGAAGGGGGCTATTAGCATGGACAGTTGTACTGTGTAATGACCACAGGGGATAGCAGGGGACCAGAGATGGGGACCGGGACAGCTATAACCACACTGGGCTGGCAGGAGGCAAAAGTGAAGGTAAGCTGCTATGATAGTGAGGTCCCCACCACAGCGAGCCCCAGGTAGCCATGCCCCAGCCAGCACTACCCCCACTGTGCCCCGCCCCAGAGAGAGACTGCATGGCCAACATAGTTCCCACTGGTTCCTGCATTCCCCCCAGACCCTCAGTCCCCTGCCCTGAACTCATCCTCATCTCCCAAACCCTGAGCACTACAACACACACACAAACAGCCCCCTGGCCTGAGCTTTTCCTTACTCTCAAAGGGTACGTGTACACTAGCCCCCTAATTCGAACTAGGGCGGCTAACGAGGGTGACCGAAATTGCTAATGAATCACGGGATATCCTGCACTTGATTAGCATATTCCCGGCCGGTCGCCATTTTGGAAACTGTCTAGCCCGAAGTAACTGCCGGCGTCTACACGCAGCAGAGAAGCAGGATTCTGAAATAAACCCCTAGTTCGAATTAACTGTTAAACCTCATTCCATGAGGAGTAACAGTTAATTCGAACTAAGGGTTTATCTCGGAATCCTGCTTCTCTGCCGCATGTAGACACCGGCAGTTACTTCGGGCTAGTCAGTTTCCAAAATGGCAACTGGCCAGGAATATGCTAATCAAGCGCAGGATATTTAAATCCCGCACTTCATTAGCAATTTCAGTCACCCTCATTAGCCTCCCTAGTTCAAACTAGGAGGCTAGTGTAGACTTACCCAAATTCTAATTCCAGCACCCTCACACAATACCCTGAGCCTCTTTTGAGCCCCAGTCCTGACTCCTTCACCCCCCCTACACAACAATCCTCTGCCCTGAGCCCTTCCTCACCCCCAACCCTGACTCCTAGACCCCTGCCCTGAACCTTCCCCAAACCCCAGTCTGGACTCCTGCACCCTTTGCACTCCTAACCCTCTGTACTAAAGTTCCCAAGCAATGCTGGCTAAATCTAGTAAAACTATGTTATTTAAAAAAATTGGTGGAGGTGTTAGAGCTATCATCCTATATTTAACATTATGCAATACCACATTCCTGTTTATATGTGCATTTATCAACATATTCTGATATCTTTTCATTTGCCTGTTAGTTTCTGAGACTGTAGGGTACACTTGGTTCATGTTTTCATGTTTTCCCTGAAGCTTTGAGGGCTAGAAACTTACTTGAAAGAAATGAAAATGAAGAATCTCATGCAATCATTTGCCTCCAGGAGCTGGAGATTAAGTAAATAAATGAAATAAAATCATGAAAGTTGGCATCACTGTTTGCTTAATTATTACAAACACATTCCTTTTGCTACTTAGACTTGAATTTCCCTGTAACACTTCCCTAAAAGGCAACACTTTCTTCTTATTTGTAAACATACTTGTCTTTTACATTTAATGTCCATGTAATGTGATGTTGTAATGGACAACATTCTTGTTTGTGAGTGTAACAATTTTACTTTTGCTACCTGTGTTCAGCACCAGCATGCCATCTCTATGAAATGAGTTGTAAGTGGCCGATGCTGTATCCTATTGGATGCATTTCAAAGTCATTGACATGCAGGAAAAAGCACAACAAGAAAAATTAGATTAAAATAACTGATAACTAGCATATTGTATTGGAATAAAATGGCTGCTATATTTCATACAGGACCTGCTTTCTGTGCTTAATGTGTCATTTGGAGCTCAATTGTAAGGTATTTACAAAGAAATCACAAATCCTAGAGGGGGGAAAGCTCAAAATAATTAAATACAGTATTCAGATAACATAAAGTGAGAAAGTTAATCTCCAGCCTTTGTGAGTGGCATTGTAGCACAAGTGAACTTCACCATTACAGTTCTTACTTACAAAATGGAATTACTATAATTCTACTTAAGCAACCTTTAAATGTAATTTCTCTTGCCTACGTTGGGTACCTAGTTTCTGTCCTTTTTGTGCCATATCAAAACATTAGGCGTATTGAATGTTAACATCCCTTATGAATTACTACTGCAAATGTAGTCTCCTAGAAAAAGGATCCCTTTTATCTTAGACAAAACTTAAAAGTTGGAGTAGGCTAATATGTAATATTTGGTAAATTGTGTTATCATGGAATATCAAAGAAGATATGAAATGTTATCTATAATGTTTGTACATTGAATATATGTTAGTCACTTATAACTAGATTGTCCCTCATTCTCACTCAGCAGTGCAGGAGAGCAATCCCATCCCTCTTTTCTCCCTGCGTGGCTAATGACTTAATCAATTATGAATTCCATTGATTTGTTTCTCCTTTTCTCAGCAAGTTGTTGGGGAAGGGCAAAAGGAGTAGGAAGCATAGAGATGGAAGGGCTTTGGCTCTAATCCCCTAGTTGATAAAGTAGATGGTCAGATATATGAAGAAGAGTAAGCTGCTCCTGCACTCCAACAATGGGTGAAATAACTTGGGGTACGTCTACACTACAACGTTAATTCGAACTAACTTAGTTCGAATTAGTTAATTCAAACTAAGCTAATTCGAACTAACGGATCTAGACTAAAAAACTAGTTCGAATTAGCATTTTGCTAATTCGAACTAGCATGTCCACACAGAGTGGACCCTGAACTGGGCTTAAGGATGGCCGGAAGCAGTGCCGGCAGGGCATCAGAGGAGGACTTAGAGCGTGGAGATGCTGCCTCAGGCTAGCCCAGGGCTGCCCTTAAAGGGACCCGACCCCCACCCCGGACAGACAGTTCTCAGGGGTGCCCCGCTTGCAAAGCAGTCCTGGCCTGGACTGCCCGGACTACCCACACTGGGCACATCACACCACTCGGCCATCAGACCGGATGCACGTGCTGCAGGCTGCCATCTGGGGAGAGGGGGCAATTGGGGGGCTGCAGGAGAGCTTCCACCCCCAGAAGCCCGCAGAGCCAGCCCAGTCCTCCCCATCGGGGGCTCGTGTCCCAGTCCTCCCTCACCTCCTTCCACTTACCCTTCCCTAGCCCCTCTTTTTGATGTACAAAATAAAGGACACGTGTGTTCAAAAATAGAAACTCTGTTTATTTAACAAAACTCGGGGAAACTGGGAAAAGGAGGTGGGAGAGGGGAAGAGAGAGGCTGGGAGAGGGGAGGGGGAAAACTGGGAGGAGGGAGCTGAAAGGGGGAAGCAAGGGAAAGGAGGGGGTGGGGAAACTGAAGGATCAGGGGTGGGGGTCTCGCCGGGCCGACCGCCTCCCAGTATGGCGAGGGAGGGGGCCTCGGCGTCCCCGGAGGGATGGGGTGGAGGGTGCGGAGGTTGAGGTGGGGGGTGTGGACATTGAGGAAGAGGTTGTGGGGATTGAGGAGGGAGAGGTGGGAGGGGGAGCAGGAGTGGGAGGAGGGACAGCAGTTGGGGGGGGCAGCAGGTGCAGCTCCAGCACGGGGCACCATGCTCTGCAGCAGGAGCTGCAGGTTGGTGCTCAGCCCTCGGAGCTCAGCCAGCAGCTCGTGGCGGACCTGCAGGTCTTCCCTCATCCACACCTGTAGTGTGCGGTGCACGGCTCGCAGGGCCCCAAGGTGCTGGTCCCTGCTCCGTGCTGGCAGTCCGAAGCAGGCCGCGGGTGCAGGAGCATGTCCCGGGCGGGGTGGTGCGCCCTGCACGAGCAGCTGGTGCAGCTGTAGAGACAGAAGAGAAGTGGTCAGTTCTCCCTGGGGACGCAGAGGATGATGCCCAGCCCCCTCCCCAACTCCGCAACGTGAGGGTGACCATGTCCTGCCCCGTCACAGCCGCTGTGCTTGTACAGAGGCCATGGTCAGGATGTCTGGCTCTCCCCGGGCCTGGGAGCTGCCCCAAGACCGCACCCATGTCCCTGTGCCATGTATAGTGTGGCCGGGGCGGTGGGGGGGAAGGGGAGATGTCCCCTGCCTCCGTGTATAGGGGACATGTGAAGGGAAATCATCCTGCTGGGTCCTGCCCCGGGGTCGGGAGCATGTCACGTCTCTTTGCACAAGCATGTGCCTATTGGGCAATGGCCCCAGGGTGTCACGCAACTGGAGCCACCTGCCCAAGGGTGGCATGGCACGTGCTCGCACGTGCACAGGTGTCTGCGTGATCCGTGGAAGGCATGGCCCACGCGCGCAGTCCCTGGTCTCCCTCCCACCTCCCTCCCCCCGAACTACTTAATTCAAACTACTTACCCGGTACGATCTCCCTGGACGACACTGCTGGCGGTGACCCTTCTGGTGCGCCCAGGTCAGGGCCCTCTGGTCCCGGCTCGATGTCCCCCTGGCTGGCACGGACCGCCCTGCCCCCCAATAGTTGGTGGAGGGCAGTGAAGTAGGGGCAGGTGGCAGCCCCTGCAGCGGCGCCGCCCCTTGTGGCCCTGGCGTACGCCTGCCGCAGCTGTTTAACTTTAATGCGCACCTGCTCCTGGGTGCGCCTGTGTCCCCTGCTGGCCATGGCGGCTGCTATGCACCCATAGACGGCCGCATTCCTCCTCCTAGTGCGGAGATCATGGACGTTGGGGGCCTGCCCCCAAACCTCAATGAGGTCCATGACCTCTGCACTAGACCAGGAGGCCGCACGCCGTCTACGGCCCCTGGCTGGCCCCTGGGTGCTGAGGGACTGGTCAGGGGACGTCTCACTGGAACTGGCTGCCTGGCTCATCCTGCAGCCACTGGTTCGGGGCAGAGACTCCTGGCAGGGCTGGCTGACTCTAGTGCCGTCTGGCCAGAGTCTACCCCTTTAAGGGCCCGGGGCTGGGGGAGAGGAGAAGAGTTTTCCTGGTTGTGCCCAGAGAGGCCACCAGAGGGAACCTGGGAAGGGCTAGCCTCCCACTAGTTCGAACTAAAGGGCTACACAGCCCTTAGTTCGAACTAGCTAGTTCGAACTAGGCTTAATCCTCGTAAAATGAGGTTTACCTAGTTCGAACTAAGCGCTCCGTTAGTTCGAATTAAGTTCGAACTAACGGAGCGCTAGTGTAGCGCCTAGGAAAGTTAGTTCGAACTAACGTCCGTTAGTTCGAACTAACTTTGTAGTGTAGACATACCCTTTCTGATTTTGTAAGCAACAGCATCATCTTTTTTCTAAGCACTAAGAAAGATATAGTTTCACTCTGTGAAGGGGGGAATTTTATCATTCCATTTTATGTTTTATAAAAGTAACACTGCTTATCAGTGGTAATGGAGTTTAGTTCCTGGTTAGTCTGGAAAGATGAAATCCTGGCCCTACTGAAACTTATGGCAAAAATCTCATTCACTTCAAAGGGACAGGATTTTACCTCAAGCTTTAAAGGCCGGGAGTGTTAATTTTTTATTATTGCAGTAAACCATTTTTTGCACTTGACAATTAATGTTAATAATAAGCCTTGTGACCATGTATTGGATAGAATAAAAGATCTGGTTCTGTATTTTGTAATTTTTACAAAAGATTTTGATTGACTGTAGGATGCTGATTAGAGAAGATAAGACTATGATGCTTTCAGGGATAAGTCACTTAACTCAAATGTATGATATGTAGGACTGTTTACCAAGAGGAAGGCACAGATTTGTTGTACAAGGCAAGGAATCTGGGTTGGCTGAAATAGTCTGTGATGTCCGCCAAAGCTCAATATTCAGACTATGTTTATTGAATTTATTTGTCAATGATTTATTCCTAGTTTGTGTTAAATCTGTTTTACAACTATATAGATAATGCAAGGTTACAACATGCTTCTAATTCATTACTCATAGTAGAGAAGGATTCGGTGATCTACAATGCTGGCTTTAAAAAAGGAAAGGAAAGGAAAGAGAAACCATATTGTAATGAGCAAGAAAACTGCTGCTGCTAACTTCTAAACAAACCCCAAACATGCCACTTCTGCTGTTCTTACTGAGGCAAAACCTCCTGTAGAAAGAAATGGCTGAATCATGCCATGAAAGAAATTGCTATAGGATTGGGCCAAAACATTTTAATGGTTCATTGAAAATTACATGTTGAAATGATGATTAGAAGCAGGTACTAAAGTTTAAAGGGGACCAAACTTTACTGAATGTATTGTACTTAGGCAGTGACTAAAGCAACAAACAAAAAGTCTAAAATCAGATGAAAGGTTGTTTACATTTAACAAAACATGAGTGAAAACCAGATTTTATATCAGGATAGAGTTATGTAGATTTGTTTTATATTAATACACTCAACAAATAAAATCCACTTTGCCTTTAGGCAAATTTGCAGATTTGTAACTCAACAGACTATAAGAATACATCACTGCACTTTTTATATCAATAAGCCAGCTTGCTTCCTCTCGAGTGAGGTTGGAACTATGCAAATGTATTTTAGTGCATCAAATAATGTTTGTAGAGGCCCCTGGTTATATGAAAACAATGGGTCTTTTTTTAGATTTCAATTTGATATTCTGAGCCTCAGAGAAAGAAATCACCATAGACTTGTGTACCTTAGAGTCAGGGCAACAGGAGGTGAGGGGGCATTTAATGCCTTAGCAGTCAGCATTTCAAACAGGCATCTAAAGGTGGTAAAAACTGAAATGGGCTTTAGTAAATTTAAATGTCATTTAATTGAATATTTTAAATCTTTCACAACATGTAATTGTGACTAAATTATATAATATTATGCTAAGCGTAGTATGGTTTTACAATGCCTTCTGCTTAAAATTGTGGAAGGTGTGTGTTATGGGAAAGGGGCCATGTCTTGCTGCAAAACTCACTTGAGATACAACATGAACCTCTATATATTAATGAGGTTTTTATTATGCTATCTTCTGTTATTTTCATAAAATAGAAAGCATGAGTGTTCACACATCTGTGTGCACTAATGAGCAGGAGGCACAGCTTTTTCTTTTGTATTGGGTTTGTCACTTTTTAAACTTTGTATTTTAATATGGACATTTAAAAAAATCTAAGAGTAGTATTTCAGATGTATGAGAATGAGGTAGAAAACATTTCTACCCCAAAGTAAGGATTCAGATCCAGTCAAGTTGGTTATGTCCACCTCCCTATACTATCAGATGTTTTTGTGATCTGTGATTCAGTTCAGTTCCTCCTGGACAGATATCTGTATTAAGAAAAACAGAATTATATTTGGCTCCATTTTTGACAGAGCCAGCAGGATACCATGGACATTGAAAACTTATTTTGTGAATGGCTAAGCCTAGTACAGATTCTCCAAGTATGTGCTTGCATTGGTAGTAGGCTGGTAATAAAAAGAAATATAAAGGATGGTTAGAAAAAAATGAAATCCCATATGTACCCTCTCCTACAAAACATCTGAACAGGCTTCAGCCACAAAAAGGGCAGCAAATAGGCCCCAGTCATAGACTAATAGAAATTCATAGCTGGAAGGGCCCCCAAGAGGTCATTACATCCAACCCCCCTGCAAAGAGGCAGGGCCAACTAAACCTAGATCATCCTTCACAGATCTTTTTTCAAACCTGTTCTTCAAAACCTTCATTTATGGAGATTCCACAATCTCCCTTAGAAGCCTATTCCAAAAATTTACCTATGCTACTACAGGTAGAAAGCTTTTTTCCTAAAATCTAATCTAAATCTCCCTTGCCACAGATAAAGCCCAATACTTTTTTTCCTGCTTTCAATTCAAACTGAGGCCAGGTGTCCACTTGCTGGAGGAGCAACTGTCTGGTGATCAATCCTTTGGGGTTTGATTTTAGTGGGTCTAGTAAGTACTGGTGTTCCCTCTAACATTTTTTAGTTTTGGGCAGGTTAAATTTTCTTTTGGGTGAGTTGAGATTTCTTATGTGCAACATCAATATTGAAGCAGTGTGTGGATGTACATCAGCAATACAAACAAAAAAATACACATACATATTATATATATGTAGCCCAAGGTCCAGTATGTTTCAGCAGCAGCCCTGGGAACTACAAGTTGTGGACTACAAACTGTGGCATGTTGGGAGTACTTCCTGGTTCCTGCCAGGATGTGCCCTCTGCCCCTAGCAGGGTCTCAGCAAGGACTGTGCTAGAAGCAGCACACAGGCTGCATGCTGAGAGAAGGGGCTGCTGAACTGTTTTCCTCTTCTATGTTTTTTACAGAATAAAGCCTGTTCCTGGTGATTTGTCGGAGTGGGTCTGGTCTGAGGTGCCCTCACTCATACACAACGCAGAGCACACCAAGCAGACTCAGGCCTAGCCCCTCTCCTCCCCTCCACCCCCACAGTGGTGTAAGAAGTCACAAGCTTTCCCTATGCTGAATAACCTCACACTGGGCTAGTCAACAGGAGGGGTTACATATATATATATCGTCAGAAAAAAATAACACAAGGCTTCAGGGCTTGTAGACAAATGCATGTTTCAAAGAGCTTGCAAATAAAGTTTCATCCTACAAAACAACTAGCATGACACCCAGTACTTTCTACTTCTGACTCAGAAGAGCCAGAACTCTACCATATAGCAAAGATCTAGCCTTAATGCAATAGAATATACCATGTATTAATTGACAACATGAGGTTTAAAAAAATCATGAAGATCAGAGTTTAGGTATCTGCAACATTCCAAAAAAAATCTGTTAAAATGATCTTTTTCTTACTTACCTTAAGCCATTAACACCTATATAAACTTTGTTGGAAATGTAATCATGTAATGTCCTGGCACCTGCACCCAATGCAGCCTGCTTCCCCCCTCCCTCCAATTCAGCCATCCAGAGAGGACTGCAGTGAGTCAGGGACACCCTAAACAAATTCTGCCCACCTCCACTTCACTACACAGATACCAGCCCCCACCCCTCCCCTCTCCCCCAACTATTCCTGAGCAATCTACTCCCCCCAGGTGGGGGCTGGGAAAAATCCTGCTTCTCAAACTAGCAGGCACCAGCAGCCTGTCCTGTCTTACATCCCAGATAAAGCACAAACAAATTATCCACCCCTTCCCCACCTCATAAACTCCCCCTCCCGCCTCCACCCCACCCTAATGACAGCACCCACCCACCCCATCTTTCCCCCACCTATGCCATGCAGTCAGCTCCTTATCTGTCCCTTCGTAGGAAGCTTGAGAGTGGTGAGTTCCTGCCTTTCTCTCCTCATACAGACTGGACTCTCCAAACTTCCCTCTGATTCCACCTCAACAGATCACTCCCTCCCTCCTTCTCCTGTCCTACATCTCCCCCCAGCCACTTAGTGCCTCCTTTTCTCCCTTGTTTACCTGCTCTGGGAGCTACTGAGTTTCAAATATGGAACAGCTCCATTTAGCTGCTTGCTTAGCATGATGACGCCCTTCTCGCCTCCAGTCAGCCGAGCTCCTTGCCTGTGTGGGAGCTTTGAACTTCTGAGCAGAGATCAGAAAACAACTGAGTGGTTGCACAGCTGTGCAGCATACAGGGAGCTGCCTAACCATCATTTCCTATTTCGTAGTCATGCATTGTATTCTGCATTTTTATTTAGTGAATGTTGTCCTGTTGATTTCAGACCAATTTTCCAATTTGGCAAGGTCATTTTGAATTCTAATCCTGCCATCTAAAGTACTTACAATCTAAATCTCCCCTAAACTGTATGGCCATGTGGACCCACAGCTTCCCATTAAACCCCACACAAGGGCTATTATCCCCTGCACAGAGAGCCAGGAATAACAGGGAGGAGCCCCTCTCCACCAGCCCCAGCATATGGGAGCCTCTCCATGCCAGCCAACATGGAGCTGCCTCAGCCAGGGGAAAGGGAAACCATTGATAACTATTCTTTGAGAATGGCCTTCCAACCAGTTGTGCATCTATGGTGCAGTTATTTAATCTAGACCTTATTCCCTAGTTTTCTTATGAGAATGTTATGTGGGACTGTGTCAAAGACCTTATTAAAGTCAATAAATTTCCTGTCTACTGATTCCATCCTATTAATTAAGCCAAAATAGGAAATTAGGTAGGCATGGCAAGATTTTGTCTTAACAAATTCCTGCTAGCTATTTCTTATATAAACCTATTATCCTCTAGAATTAACAAACTGATTGTTTAGTTATTTGTTCCAGTATCTTTCCAGGTATCAGAGTTAGGCTGACTGGTTTATCATTTTTGGGTCCTCTTTGTTCCCCTTTAAAGTCAGCTACTGTGATTGTCCTTTTCCAGTCCTCTGGGACCTCACCCATTTTCCATGAGTTCTTGAAGATGATTGCTAATCATTCTGATATTGCTTCAGCTAGTTTCTTAAATACCCTGGGATGAATTTCATCAGACTTTAATACATCTAACCTTTAAATATATTCTTTAACCTGTTCTTTTCCTATTCAGCTTATGTTTCTTTCCCCACAGTGCAGTCACTCATATGTCATCATAAAATGAAAATATGAATAACATGCTTGTAACACATAGAAACAGATTAAATAATTAGGATTCCAGAGGCTTAGGGTAAAATCCTAGGCAAACTCAAGTCAATTAGAGCTTTGTCATTGGCTTCAGAGGGACAAGAATATTGTCCTCACTCTCCATACTACACTTTCATGCATAAGAGATTCATACAGCCATTTCCTTAAAGAGTTTAGCAAAGTGACTACTAGCTTGCACTCCATATACACTTCACCAATGTCAAAGGAATTGTGCAATTAATACCAGTAGTGTGCCAGCAAAATACTAATCTGGCTCAAATTCTGAGCTGATTTATGTGCTGGGCAAGAATTTGGTCTCTAGAGCTGGAGTTGTGAGAAATAGTAATCAGTTCACCAGGTCTTTTTTTGGAACTCCAATTGTAGAGGAAAAATATATAGTTACACCAACCAGAAATAAAACTTAATTTTGCTGAAGACAAATACGCTTCCCTTTGCTTCCAGCTTTTTAGCACAACCCACTTTGGGGACCTACAAAGCTAATAGAACTTGGTTCTCTTCACTGGAGGACCTTGACAGATCTGGGCTATTATCAGCTTTCATTTTGTAAAAATAATAAGTTTTGAGACATTTCCTTTTTTAAGATAGCCTTTAAAATATAAATAAATCACCATTGTTGAAGACTTGCAATTGATGGTCCCCAGAGATTAGTATTTAATATTTATATTATGGTAATGCCCAAAGATATGAATCATTGTACTAGATGCTGTGCAAACATTTATAAGGACTCATATATGGTCTCTGTTGCCAGGAGTTTGCAGTCACAAGGTATTCATTGTTATCCTGCCCTTCCCTCAACAGCTATGTGGCACTGGCCTTTGAATAACAAAAACTTTGGCCACAGATCCTGAGATGTTTGGGAAGATTCTAGACTATTTTGGTATTAATGGGAATGGGGACACTATCACCAAGGCGAGCAATGAAAATACCAGCCAATATCCCCAAGGAGTCCTCTTCCTAACCCACCCCAAAGCTTCCAGCTGACTCTCTTTACAGTTGCGTGATTGGAGGGACATGCCAAAGCGGTAAAAATGGTTTTCCCATTCCCACCAAAAATAAAATTAGAGCAGAGATTTGCATTGATCATTAAGCTTTTGTAGTAGACAGACCTATGGACCCTTGCCAAAAATATTTTTCAGTTCTCTTGCTATTGCAAAACTATGTATATTCAGAGCCATATAAAACAGAGGCACTATAGCTCTGTGTTTAAAGCTCCAGCTCTTGGAGTCAAATAATTATATCAAAATCTAAATGTTCATTAAAAACCCCAACATTTCTAGCCATTGTGATTGAGAAGAAACACTTGAAAGCACAAAACTAAGTATAATCTAAACTACACTATCTGTGTAAATCTGCAATGAGCCTGGAACAATAGCTCACAGAGGTGTGAACTAATCTATGTGAGTTGATGGCATATAAACTACAAATCAGGTCCCCCGCAACAATATAACAAAGGACATGCTGTAGCAGACGCGTAGTTAAAGGGGCCACCTACCCTTCCAATCAGGTAACCCTTAAAGGCTACCATTAATTTTAGGGGACCTGAGGAGAAGTGATTCCTGTGACAGACTGACAATATCCTCTAATATCCTGAACAAAATTGAGATGAACTTGTTGAATTAAGTATTGAATTAGTATTAATACCTTTGGCATATATTGTATTAAAATGAAATTGTGTGTATGTTATAGTGGCTTGTATTGTCTTCTTGAAGCAGGAATACTAATCTTTCTTCCTCTATTATCAACCCTTTGAAGTCATTCTACTGGAGAGAGATATATACCTACTAGTTCAATATGGTTTCTCTAGAGACCAACAGCCCAAAAAGGGCCACTGGAAAAATAGCCTGATTTTAAACTAGCTGGGATAGCGTAGAAAGGATTAAGTGCAGGGGTGACGGATACCTTCTAATAGTAAGGGGGGGACTCTGATTCTGACTTGGCTCCAACTTTCTTGTCTGAACTGGGAGTGGATTTTTGGGGATGAAGATGTCAGCTGTGGGGAAACATGAGCCATCCACCTGACCTGGGGAGAGGACTCTTTGCCCATCCATCCCAATCTAATCCCCCTCACTGAGTGATTGTTCTGAGCTGAAGGTGTGATGAATTGGTAAGCACAAGGAACAGTCATTGGGTGCAGATTTGAAGGACTGTTCCTGCTAGAATCCATATTAGAATTGGGTGAACACTGGTAAGCTTGCTATCATACATATAGGGTCTTTCATTGTTTTTAGCAGTTTCCTTTTAGTGCTTTTTACCTTAAGAATAAAGTAAGCTTCTATAGACAGTGCAGCATGGTAACTAATGGCTGTAGCAGTTATACCTATTAACAGTCTATGAAGAGAAAGCAAGGTGCTGCCTTGGAGCAACCTATGCTAAGAAATACACAGTGAAGACATCAAACTCCATAGCCTGGTAATATGCTGGTCAGAAGAGAGAGAGAAAGGCAATGCTGGGAAACTGGAAGCCTGAAAATGGTGCCTTTGGCTGGACCACTGAAGAGGAATTCAGGTGCAGTTGGCCTGATCTTTGCCAGTCTCTGCTTCATTATATCTTTCTGAGAGGAGGGGGAAGTTCCTGCCAAAATTCCAGCTGGAGGGGAGATCATGGGTACAGACATAGGATCATAGGCTCAGGAAATAGGGATGTGGGGGATGCTTCAGCACTCCCAGGCTATGTCTAGACTGCAAAGAAAAGTCAGAAAAAGATACACAAATTGCAAACCGCAATTTGCATTTTTTCACTTTTTTTGCGGGGGGGAGAGGCTTTTCTGAAATGTAGCTCATCTACACAGGGCCAAATGTTGGGAAAACCTCCTCTTTCGGAACATCCCTGCTTCTTCATACAATGAGGAATACAGGGATGCCAAAAGAACACGTCCTCCTTTTCAGAAACTGTTCCTTGGACATAGCACAGCTTTTCTGGGACACCGCTGTTATCTCAGAAAACTCTGCAGTGTAGACATAGCCTCAGTCTCCCCGCCACTGTAATCTCGTGCTGCTGGCCCCATATGCTGGAATCCAAACTGCTACTGCCTGGGTTCCTGTCTGCTGCCCTGTGAACCAGGAGGCTCTGCTGTCGGTCCTATGCTTGGTGTCCCAGATGCCACCCCTGGGCAATGGGGCTTTGCTCCTTGTTTCAGCCAGGAGAATTGGGTCAGACAGGAGTTAGGGGGTTGGATTTCAGCACTCCCACTCTTAAAAATGTTCCTGCACCACTGTCTAGGAGACCGCATGTTCTGATGTGCCTAGGATACTGATTGTTTTCCTTTGATCCTGAATATTCAGACTAGCATTGGAGCTGGGCACAATCCCTCTTAGTCACCAGCTGTCGTGAGAATCCCTTTGGGTATGTCTACACTACCCTCCTAGTTCGAACTAGGAGGGTAATGTATGCATACCGCACTTGCTAATGAAGCCCGGGATTTGAATTTCCCGGGCTTCATTAGCATAAGCGGGGAGCCGCCATTTTTAAATCCCCGCTGCTTCGAACCCCGTGTAGCGCGGCTACACGGGGCTCGAACTAGGTAGTTCGGACTAGGGTGCCTATTCCGAACTACCGGTACACCTCGTTTCACGAGGAGTACCGGTAGTTCGGAATAGGACCCTAGTCCGAACTACCTAGTTCGAGCCCCGTGTAGCCGCGCTACACGGGGTTCGAAGCAGCGGGGATTTAAAAATGGCGGCTCCCCGCTTATGCTAATGAAGCCCGGGAAATTCAAATCCCGGGCTTCATTAGCAAGTGCGGTATGCATACATTACCCCGCTAGTTCGAACTAGCGGGGTAGTGTAGACATACCCTCATGGATTCCAAACTTAAGGAATTCCACCTGACAAATTACTTTATTCAGTAGTTAAACCCTTTGGTTTAACCCATCTTCATCTGACCATCTATCATAAAGCCCACAATTTGGAAGTTTATCATTTAAACACAAACTTTCAATTTTTCTTTCATAATATTAGTTGCAAGCATATCCATGCTCTTTCTGCCCACAGGTAAAGGGAATTTTTTCTTCCCAAATCAACTACAGTAATCCCTCATTTAACACATGCCCACTTAACACATTTTCACAATAGCACAATTTTTTTTTTAGGGAATGTTTTTTGATTTATACAACCGTCCCCGGAATAACACGATTTCCCCAGCTGGCCTGTCGCTGGTGGCTGTGCAGGGCTTCCCCCACCTCCCTGCAAAGCAACAAAGGGTTCGCCTCTCCTCCGCCACCACTTGCAGGCCGATGGCTGGGTTTTCCCAGCCAGCCCGTCACTGGCAGCTGCGCGGGGCTTCCCCTGCCTCCTTGCAAAGTGGCGGAGGGTTCACCACTTGCTGCACCGTTCCCCGGCAACCCCCCCCCCCACGCCCCCGTCACCAGACACAGTGCGGGTTCCAGCAGACCCTTCACAGGGGCATACTGTACTCCCAGCCCAATCCCCCTCCCCACTCATCCCCTTCCTTTCCCCAGAGCCAAACACCTCCCCTCCCTGCTGTAACCCAGTCCTCTTTCTCTCCCAACCTCATGTCCCGGTCCCAACAGACACCACCGCTTGAAACAAAAGCCCCACCTTTTCCATTATTTTCAATGGGAAAATTGACCCCGCATAACACGTTTTCACTTAACACAATCATTTTCTGACACATATTTATAGTGTTAAATGAGGAATTACTGTATACATTTCTTACATTTTAGAACTTCTTTTATCTAAAGATGATGTGGCTTCATTTAATTTATTTAGATGTTTGCTGACATACTTGTTAGCTTTGCCAGTTACCCTGAAGATCTTCTGAAAGGATCTGTCTTTTGGTGATAATGAAGATAAAGGCACAGAGAGTGAGATAAGCTGCTGTTTAGCCATTCCATGCTTTGGACACTTTCACTACTCAAGATTAGCTGCCACAGAGAAATTCCATTTTAAACTGAAGACAAAATTTTCCTCTTGGATTCGCATGGTGGAGCTTAACTTTGTTATTCTGCTTTCCTTCATGTGCTGATCTCCCATATAGCATCATTGAGCTTTTCCCAGATTTATGAGGGAAGAGCATTCAAGCTATAGATATCTAAGAAAAGTTTCCTCAAAAAGAACAATTAAAAAAACTTTTAAATGAGAATAACATCACTACGAACTGAGCTAACACCAAACTATCTGAAAATATATTTTGTGTGACCTGGTGCTGCTGTTAAATTTGTAATTTAATTTATATTCTGTTCAATGATTTATAATTACTATGGGAATCTTAACTTTTGCATTTCCTAGGCTTTGAGTATTTAAATCAGTAACTCCAATGTTTTACACTAATAGAACATTGGTCTTGAAAAAATCCTGAATGTTCTAAATTATCTTTGGTATGTGTAGTGTGCGAGATTGACAAGGATACCTGACACTTTACCTATTAATAATATTTTATACATTTTGAGATTTATATTAAAATTGAATGTCCTCTTGTGTACTTTTTGTGTCACTTGTCCTCATAGATTTGCAGTGAGCTTTGGACCAGTATCTTACATTTTAAGCTTACTGGGGCAGGGGCCTCATATTTACAAATCTTAACACCATACCTGGCATTCCTGGTTGCCATACTAAATAACAGTAACAGATGGAAATTGCTTCTATTCAAATACAGAAAAATTCTATATTTCCTTTGGTATTGCTCTTCAGAATCAGCAGGTCAATGTCATTTAATGTAAATTCTATTGCTTACTCAGTGGACATGTCCAGTACCTATATAGTATTTCTCATATGCAGTGCCTCTAGAGTATTATAGATATGCCATTTAGTACCATGGACTAAAATACTGAAGGTGGGGTATACCTTCTTGTGATAGCTTTGGGGATTTTATGAAAACGGGGTTATCATGTGTTCTGTGAGATATTGAGTGAAGCTGAACAGGAAGTCATCCCATAGAATCATAGGGCTGGAAGAGATCTCATGAGGTTGAGTCCAGCCCCCTTACCAAAGCAGGACCAATACCAACCAAATCATCCCAGACAGGGCTTTGTCAAGCCGAGACTTACAAACTTTAGGGATATAGATTCCACCATCTCCCTAGGTAATCCATTCCAATGCTTCACCACCCTCCTAGTGAAATAGTTTTTCCTAATATCTAGACCTCACCCACTGTAACTTGAGACCATTGCGCCTTGTTCTGCCATCCATCACTACTGAGAACAGCCTCTCTCCATCCTCTTTGGAACCTCCTTTCAGGAAGTTGAATGCTGCTATCAAATCCCTCCTCACTTTTCTTTTCTGTAGACTCTTTGTAGGTCAAGTTCTCCAGCCCCCTAATCATTTTGGTTGCCATCCGCTGGATCTTCTCCAATTCGTACACATCCTTTCTGTAGTGTGGGGGAGGGGTGCAGAAATGGATGCAATACACCAGATGTGGCCTCACAAGTGTCAAATAAAGGGGAATAATAATTTCTCTAGATCTGCTGGCAATGTTTCTCCTAATGCACCCTAATATGCCATTATCCTTCTTGGCTACAAGGGCACACTGTTGACTCATATCCAGTTTCTCATCCACTGTAATTTCCAGGCCCTTTTCTGCTGAACTGCTACTTAGCCAGTCGGTCCCCAATCTGTAGCAGTGCTTGGGATTCTTCCTTCCCAAATGCAGGACTCTGTACTTGTCCTTGTTGAACCTCATCAGATTTTTTTTGGCCCTATCCTCCAATTTGTCGAGGTCACTCTGGACCCTATCTCTGCCCTCCAACATATCTACCTCTCCCCTAGCTTGGTGTCATCTGCAAATTTTCTGAGTGTTCAATCCATCCCCTCATCCAGGTAATTAATAAAGATGTTGAACAAAAGCGGCCCTAAAACTGATCCTTGGGGCACTCCACTTAAAACCAGTCACCAACCAGACAGTGAGATCTCCAGATACACACCATGATGAGGATGCTTTTTGTAACCATGGATGTGTCTAGACTACAGGGTTTTTTCAAAAAAAGTGTCCTTTTTTCGAAAAACCTTCTCCTGTGTCTAGACTGCTGCCGAGTTCTTTTCAAATTAAATTGAAAGAACACTGTGGTTTTCAGTGCTCTTTCAAAAAAAGGCATTATTGAATGCAAACAGGGCTTTTTTGAAAGAGAGTATCCAGACTGCCTCGGTGCTCTCTTTTGAAAAAGAAGCTCACTTTGTCAAAAGAAGTGGTTGCAGTCTAGACGCTCTCTTTCGAAAGAGGCTTGTAGTCTAGACATAGCCCATGACAGCAGATTTGGTACCTTTTCTTTTGCACCGTTTTCTCATGAATGAATATAGTTTACATTGGCCTTCTCACTAGTGACCCTGGTAGTGGGGTGAATACGACACAATTTCAGCTGTGTAATGTAATTCAGAAAGCACCATATATGGGAATTTGGGATGTGTTTGGTCAAAACCTTCAAGTTTTCTTTCTTAGTTTATTAATATACTTTCCTAGACACTTTTCAGCCCAGAGACTGTATCCCCATTCTCCAGTGTTTTGGTCTTCCCAAATAAATATTTTGTTAGTAAGAAGGGAAGAGTTTCTCTGGCTCAGCAGTTTATTGAAAGGATTAAATTGTTATAACTCTGGTTTTCTTAAACTAGTATTGATGGAGCTTGAATGCTCTTTGGAGCAGGCCTGAAATTCATGTCTTACTTTCTTATTATATCTTGAAAATAAGAATATGTAAATCACCAATAAGATTGTTTATAAAGATCTGAACAAGATATTTCCTGTAGTGATTCCTCCTGGCTAGCTGGTCCCAGAGGATTGTCATCATTAAGGCAGGGATACTCTCTTCTCTTTTTTTTCAATGCTCCCTTGCACTTGTCCAGCCACAGTGATGCCACTACATAGGAGACAATGAGGAAGAAGAAAGTAGTTAGCTGACTGCCTCTGGGGTTTATAAGCAGGGAGAAAGGGCTCCAAGGGAATAAGCAGGAAGAGGTAGGGTCTCCTTTGAGTTCATATTCTACCTAACTTGTTCTTTCTTGGACCTCTCTTCCCCAGTGGAAGGACATTTAGGTCACTATCCTGTTTCATTTTTCAGTAAGCTTTCCATAACTAGAAAAGGCATTTCATTAACATAAGAACATAAGAATGGCCATACTGGGTCAGACCAAAGGTCCATCTAGCCCAGTATCCTGTCTACCGACAGTGGCCAGCACCAGGTGCCCCAGAGAGGGTGGACCGAAGACAATGATCAAGCGATTTGTCTCCTGCCATCCCTCTCCAGCCTCTGACCAAACAGAGGCCAAGGACACCATTTTATCCCCTGGCTAATAACCTTTTATGGACCTAACCTCCATGAAATTATCTAGCTTCTCTTTAAACTCTATTATAGTCCTAGCCTTCACAGCCTCCTCTGGCAAGGAGTTCCACAGGTTGACTACACGCTGTGTGAAGAAGAACTTTCTTTTATTCGTTTTAAACCTGCTCTCCATTAATTTCATTTGGTGTCCTCTAGTTTTTCTATTTAGGGAACTAATAAATAACTTTTCTTTATTGGCCCCACACCACTCATGATTTTATAGACCTCTATCATATCCCCCCTCAGTCTCCTCTTTTCTAAACTGAAAAGTCCCAGTCGCTTTAACCTCTCCTCATATGGGACCCATTGCAAACCCCTAATCATTTTAGTTGTCCTTTTCTGAACCCTTTCCAAGGCCAACATATCTTTTTTGAGGTGAGGAGACCACATCTGTACATAGTATTCAAGATGTGGGCGTACCATAGTTTTATACAGGGGCAGTAAGATATTCTGGGTCTTATTTTCTATCCCTTTCCTAATAATTCCTAGCATCCTATTTGCCTTTTTGACCGCCGCTGCACACTGCATGGAAGTTTTCAGAGAACTGTCCACGATAACTCCAAGATCTCTTTCCTGATTTGTCGTAGCCAAATTAAGACTATTTGAAAAAAGCAGTGATTAAGGGAGATTATGATAGTGGTCTAAAAATCATGAATCAGAGGGAGAAAGTGACTAGAGAAATGTTATTTACTTTTTTCCAAAATAGAAGATACTGAGGTCACCAGGTGAAATCAATAGGCATCAGATTTAATTCAGTCAGGGAGTATTATTTTCAGATACTTAACCTGTGGGATTTACTGTCATGGGATGTTGTGATGGCCAGAATATAACTGAACTCCAAAGGAATTAGATACGTTCATGGAGGCGAGGTCCATCAATGGCTATTAGCCAACAAAGTCAGGGATGCAGCCCCATAGAGAAGCCAAGATGAGAAGATGGGGTGGAATAATCCAACTGCCCTGTTGTACACATTCCTCTTGAAGCTGTGGTATTGGCTACTGACAGAGACAAAAGAGAAGGCTAGAGGGACTATTGGTCTGACCCTTCATGGCAGTTCTCATGCTCATATTATTATTCTATTATAAAGAGAGCTGATAGCAATCACAACAATTAGGTAACCTAACAGATTCCATTCTGAAAGATAAGTGTGACTCGTTTTGAAAAAATGTGTTCTGAGGAAGGCCTTTGAAATTCAGCAAAGAGAAAGCCCAGGGGTGGGAGGTGAGCTATATCTCTGCAATTTGTGTTTGTCCCATGAAGTTCTGCTAATGAGTAACTACATTATAAGCTTCTGAAAAATTGCCACTTTCTCTCTTTCTCTCCTTCCCCCCCCCCCCCCCCCCGTTCCTCAGGAAATTGTTAGCAAATTATCAGAATAAAAACTGAATGTGAACATGCTAAAGAGCTGTGCCAACACCACTGCTGACATTACAGCAAGAACTTCTTCAACTCCCAGTATACTAAGTATACTGAATAGACTTCAGAATTTCTCTGTTTCCAATTTTAGTGATTTTTCACAAGTCTTGGGCTATTTGGTGTTCTAGTTCCCAAAGGTCTGTGATGAAGAAATTTTTAGATTTCATTCAGAAAAGGAAATGTGTGATCCCAATGACTGCAGAAAAAAAGTTCAAAATTTTAATCATAAAGGCTCTAAAAGCAGAAGGCAAACAGAAGGAACCAAAAATTGTCCTTTCTTTTTTAAATCTCATGATTTTTATGCAAATGCCATGTGTTTGGGGGCCTGCCTGGTGATTCTTGAATGTTTGGGATTTGGCAATACAGTGTTCTAGTATTTTGTTAAAAGTATAACAACCGCTGTGTCTGGTCTCTGGGGTCTGAGCGCAGGGTGCCCTGAGAAAAGAGCGCCTCTCCTCTATTTTGCATATATTGCTAAGTGATCTAGAGTCATGGGAGGGGCTTTCTGAAGTGCAAATGTAGCTCATTGCTTGACAAAAAAGGAGTGTGTTTCATTTTTTAATGAGAACCAGTCTTACAACTGCTCTTCATTTTAGCCATATATCCTTTTGTGATTCAGTTCATAGCTTAAATTCTTTCAATTTTTCAGAGATGTTTCTTGAAGCCTAAACTTTTTGAACCAACAACACCTTAAAGGTAAAATAAGCTCTTGGTTTTTTTCAAATATATATAGTAAGTGTTTAAAAATCCATTCATAATCAGGGGAAAACAGAGACTCTGAAATGAAGTTGCATTTATGAAAGAAGCATGTACTTATTTCTGGCACATAAACATTTACTTCCCTTAGAATACTTCTAAGTATTCCAAGTATGTTGAAGAAAGGCAGAGCTTATAAAGCTGCAGCAATGTATATTTACAAGATTGTTTATTTTAAAATATCATTTTTTTATTATTTTGGACTTTAGTCTGTGTACAAATTATACCACTTTTTTCTTACTTTGGGAAGGTTATTTTTCAGCTTTTGAGTGTGTTAACAATGTAGTTTACTTTTGCAAGTAATACATGTATTAAACATGGAGAATAGTTATGGTATGTTAGTAATATATCGCTAAAAAGCTACTTATATGTTTAATGAACATATTGTTACTGACGTTTATTATTTAATATTATTAATATATATTTGTTCCATACCAAATAATAAATCCTACCAATGCACCTATGTAGATGCAGTTACCTAGCCTCAAGTGCCAGTCTTAATTTTATTGTCAACTCAAAATTTGTTGCATTTAAGTTAGGTTAAAACAGGCATGTCCAATTGCGACCCGTGTTCCGATTTAATACGGCCCCCGCTTCCTCCCCCTCTCCTGGCTCCCCGGCGCTCTTTTGAACTGGCGCACCCAGCGCGCCACTTCCGGCCGTGCCACCGCCGCCCATGGCCTCCCCGGTCCTAGAGCCTGCCCTGTAGGGCACGTCCGCAGCCCCGCTCCCCCGCTCGGCTGCGGGTTCACCCTGCCCCCGGGCCGCCGTGAGGCCGGCGTGCCCTGTGCTCTCCGCCTGCCTCCGACCCTGCGGGCCCTCCGCCTTGGGGCTGAGAGTGAGGGGACGGCCCTCACGCATGTTCACTTCTTCAAATCTGGCCCTCTTTGAAAAAAGTTTGGACACCCCTGGGTTAAAACATTCCTTTTAATTTTGTTTTTATGTGCATACTGCATCTGAAGTTGGTTGTGGCACTTCTTTTTTTCCCCTTTGGCGTGTATTATACATGTCTCGGCATGCCCACAAATACACTGAAAAAGATCTTTCAAAGTACTGTGAAAATTTAACACTTTTTAAAAGGCATATTATATATCCATATTTGGGGAGCTTTTACTGATCTGTATTTTGATGCTGTAGCTGTAGAATTACTGACAGGGTCATTACAGTTCACTATAATTGAATTTTTTAAAATATTAAATAAGTAGAACTAAGTCACTGTGCTGAAAGACTTTCAGAAACTTCATAAATGTAAAAAGAGTGTTCATGGGTTGTACTGTCTGTGTATGCATTGCTATTATCCAGCACTCCATATTCAGGCATAACTTCCAAGAGCTCTGGGGAACTTTGCCTCAAAGAGAAATAGGGTCTGAATGTACATAACACACAAGCCAATGGCTTTCCTGATATCGGTGTTCTAGGATGGCAATGGCCACAGAGAACCTTGTACTTTCTGATGTTATTATATTTGTACCTGTGCACCCAGCTTCTGAAGTCATAATGCCTCCAGACATTGCTGTATTTCCTGTCCTTCACACCTCAGCTCAGACTCTGAGACAAAAAATAGTTTTAAAATGATAAAATTAGGGGTGGAGTTTAAACAAGTTCAAGTTGTGATTTTTCCCTCTAACACTTACATGTTAATCCTTTAACACGAAAAATGTAATTATTGAAAAATAAGCAACCAATCATAGAAAAATAGCTACGGATTCTGCCATGCCACAAACAATTGCTCTTTATAAGGTACATATGAAATACTGTATTTTTTCATTTTTTTTCTCTTTCTCGGTTTCTGTTTTTAGTATTTTCTAGTATTTTCGTTTCTTTATTTCTTTTCTTCTCCATCATTTTTCTCTTCTGTTTTTCACCTATTTTTCCCTCACGTACTTTTTCACTTTACTTCTTGTCTTCCTTTTTCCAGTTTTTCCTATATTAAGCACAAAGCCAATATTCAAGTTGAACTTTCAAACCCTCAGTGATGAAGAGGGCTAAAATCAAAGTAAGATCCCTGTTGTTACTTGAAATCTGAATATTTATGTTTTAGTTATTAAATGTATATTACATGTAAACTTGGTCCTGAACACTTTGGGTCATGAGCTTTCGGGCACTTTTTTCCTACTATCATTCAGTCTATAGAAACCCCACACCTCAAATTAAGTTGAATACATCTTAGCATGAATAAAGTTTTTCAGACAGCAGAATATCATGTAACCTGGATGTAAGATCCCAGTAACATGGCTCGCTTATTTAAATAACACCCAAACCACACACTCTTGGGGAGAAAGTGACACAAAAAATAGGGCTGTCCCAGTATGTATTTTCCGAGATAGTCTTTTTCTGTGATCTATGAAAACTGTAAGAAAGTGCATTATGTTTGGAATAGGATTATCTTGACTTCAAGTTTTCTAAATTAATCTAAAAATGTTTACAGCACTTCATTGATATAAAATGTTTACAAGTTAGTACTGATAAAAAAGGAATCCTGAAAGTCAAAAAGAAGCCAACAAAAATCGGAAAAGGCATCTGAAAACTACTTGGTAAAAATCAACAAGAATCAATTAGTGTTAGTCAAAATAAGCCTCTCAACAGTATGGAAGGGAAAACAGTATATAAAACAGAATAAAATACAGTTAATGCACCTAAAATTGTGAAATTATTTTTAAAAGTGCCTTTCTCATTACATCTGAATGTGATTTTCTAGATAGAGGCATTGTAATATAACCCCGAGTGCTGTACTGTGGGTACAATAAAGCAAGCAAAATTAATCCCTTTCCCTGATGACCTCTAGAAATGAAAACCCATTATAGTAATAATATTTGTACTTAGGCCTTGATGTTTTTGTACTGAATCTGAATGCTATGAAATGATTGTATACAGTGGCTGATGAGGACACATGTACAGATAATTACATGAATAATCCTCTTTATATAGGTGCAAGGTGACTTTTTAGATCTGGCATGAAAACTAGTTGAAGCCTAATAAAACTTGTAATCATTTTCTTCACTGTTAAGACCTGAATCTTCTTATGCTGAAAGTTCTAGTAGAAAAGTTTCCTTTTTTAAAATGGAATGTCTTGTGCACAATTGTCCAGTTTGTAAAACTTGAATTAAACATTTCAATTTCTGCCTGTGTTAATGGTTTTGGTGTTTGCCAAAGCATATATTGTATCATATGCTATAGTACATCTTTGTTATCAGGTCTGTGGTTCAACTAGTGACCACCACTAAAGGGTAAAAGATCTTTTAAAATACAACATTCGTTAGCTTACAACAAGAATCAATGCTACATATGATATGGTAATGAAACTCAAGACATTGCAACATATTGATGGGTTCTGAAAACGTGTTTTCAATGAGGGGAGCAAGTGTATCTGTAGGCATGTTGGAGGGATTATGATAGTATTAATAGTTTTCTGACATTTCCGTAAACATGACATAGGCTAACATGTTCACGTTAGCAAATGCCAGGCAAAAAATATTTATATCATAGCATATAAAGAAGCAAGTCTGGAAAGCATCTCCAGAAGACATCTAGTTCCTTCCTACATTGTATTCATAAAAGAAGACGCCCATTAAAATAATCGAGTGCTTTCTTCCATTAGCAGTATTTTTTTACAGTATGTAACAGCAAAGCATCAGAGTTCCAGAAAAAGTACGATAAAAAGGCACCCCCAGTTAGATTTTTTAAAAGATGTTTGTATGTCATTTTTTATGCTGATCATATATTCAGGCCAATTTGATTTTGTGCAAATGGTCTGGCTTCCTATTTGTTTAAGTGGCAATAAATTCCCATTGATCAGAACTTAGTGGAAATTAGAACACTCTCTAGGAAACTCAGCCAATGAGGTTGTGTTTCCAGCAGGCTCTAACTCTTGTTAAAAGCCCAATGGAATGTCTCAGATTGGTTAGCGTGTTGGGTATTTTAAACTATATATTACTTTGCAATGTCAATACCAGAACGACTATTGATTTAGATCACATTATTTTTAAAAGATTTAATACTGTAAAATATTAAAAATGGTCATCTCCTATAAAAATAATATTGTGATTGGTTTCCTTTGTTACAAGGTATGCAACTAAGTACAGACCTTGATGCTTTCAACTGGGGATGCAAAGTGTTCATTGTGTCCTATTGTCAATTATTTATAAAAACATAAATTATATGCTATGTTTTCACTATATTGATCTTAAAGATACATATTTATGGCGTAATATGTTGGATCCTGCTGTAGAAGAAAACGTGAATTTACTAATCTTATGTAACGTTAACTGAAGGTAATGAGATTCATCTTGAAAGTGATAGTAAGGAATTTTTGAATGGTTTGACCTTCGAGAGGTACAAATGCATACAAGACTTATCACTCTTTTAAAACTGTACTTCTCAGTATCTGTGAAGCAGTATTGACAGTAGAAATGTGGAGAGGTCACTAGCTCATCATACTCTTCTTTTTAGAAATGATTTCCATATGAGTGGCAGCAGACAGCTAAAAACGACAGCAAGAGAGAAAATGAACCTTTGAAAGTAAAAGGGACAGATGTTAATCAGGAGATGACATATGCTGTATTAGTATCTATAGCCATGAAAACACTTTATAACTGGTAAACACCTAAATGAGATGCTTAAATCCATATTGTGAGGACTTAGGAGTCAGGATCCATCTGTATAAAATAAACATTGCCAATAAAGACTTTTTTCCCCAGGCTGGATAACAAGGCATCAGAGTGTGGGCTGGAACTCAGCCACATATCAAAGTGTGCCATATGTCAAGGGGCTCTTGCTTCTCCAGAGCCGCGCCTTATGATTTAAGGGCATTTTCAGCATTATTATCCAGGTTTTCGCCCACCTCTTCATTCTGGGGTGCCATTGTCTCCCTTTTTATCCTACTACAAGTTCAGCTCCCCAGCATCTTTGTAGACATCATTCACTTTGTGAGCCCTACATTGCTAGAGCAGCAGACAATAAGCCCCTTTTAAAAGATGCCTCTTCATTCAGCTAGGAAGATATGCTTGTGAGACAGATGAGACTTCTTGGACATTCCCTTACTGTGGCATTCTCAGTCTCTACCAGTCTGGGGAAACATTTCAAAACTCCAGCTTTACTCTATACGAATCTAGCTTTCAGTGCCAGCCTGGCCACAAGTCTGCTTTTAAGAAGAAGCATCATTCTTGAAGAGCCTGTTAAATAACATTTGTATTCAAATCGCTTACTGATTATGCAAAACAAGTGTGCCTGTTATGGTACACATTCGGTGCAGAAAATTGCTGTGTTAGTTAGACTGCCGTGTTAGTTGTCACTGCAAAGCATACATCTCCTTACAGCTAAAAGTCTGAGGGCCTGATTTACTAAAAATTAGTGATCCATCAGATTGATGGGCAATCTGCGCTGTTGGTGCCTTGAAATTTCTTGCATCAGTCACCAGATCATGATTTACTAATAGGGTTTCATGACTTGAAAAATAGCATAACTCTAACCATGTATTAATATTTAATCTGGCATTTTAAGTGCACCTAACAAAAGACCCCAGAACTGCTGACAGGACCCTACATTGTGAATTTCTTTTTAAAAAAATGAGTATTTCCACAGTAATTTTGTGTGGAAATATGAAAAAAAAAGAAATACAAGTGTTAAACCCCATTTGTGAAATTCCAAGCTCATAATTATATTGTTCTGAAAATTGTTTAGAGTTCATTTTTAATATTTTGACTCATTAGTGTGTGCAAAGCTCATGCCGGAGGCTTTTCAATCCAGAGTTCTGTGATGGCAAAAGAGTTTTAAAATAAATGTCTATATTATGTGCAAATAGGATGCTCCTTAAATATTTAATCTCCGTGACACCTTTAAAAAGGTGCTAAATGAGAATAAAAATCACAAGTAGAAATCACTTTATTTCTTTACAACCCTGAATATTAGTAATTGAATCTGCACACACCTAGCAGTTGGGTCCTCTTTGTTTTGTATAGTATCTGTAAGCAACCAAGAGAGAGGAAAATGCTGAAAAAAAAACATTGCTAGGATTTCTACAGTTTCATGGCTTAAATGGAGCAACAGAGTGAGTTAATAAGCAACTTTTTATGCTGCTGTCAGATAAATATTCTAATTTTACAAAACATAGAGCGTATGTGTGTCTAAGAGGGTTTTATTTGTTTCTTTCCTTTTCATGTGTCATAATTTATGAAAGATGTTCCCAATGCCCCCTGTAATAACTGAATGTTTATTAGTGTGCAAATAAGGATTATAAACGATGTTGCTTATCTATGGAACAAAACACAAAAGACAACTTATTAGCAAAAGACAAATTGCTCGGTAAGTTTTCAATGAGATGCTACGTTTGTCATGGGGGAAAAAAACTTTTATTTGTATAGACCAATGCTTTTATAATCCATTTAAAATAATATACTTGCCACTAGGTGGCTATTTCTGTTCAGATCATCTTACCATTTTAATTACATTTTTAATATCCTGGCTGCATAAACAAAGATAAATTACAAGCCTTGTGCAATCTGGCTGGTAGCTCAGGCACAATCTGTAATAATATCAGCTTTTGTTTGTGCCTCCTCTAATTAGATTCTGAAATCTAGGCTTTATCAATCAATAATTTTAATTTCAGAATTGCCTTTTGATCTTACATTTCATGTTTGTTTGTGGAAAATGATCAGTAGGACAAAGCTGATAATTTATGCAGAAACAATCTCTCAGCAGAGTTACAAGCACATTCCTAGCCATCAACAGAAGCCTGCAGACTAAGCTTGACACAGGTCTAATTAGCATGCAGATATGTGTCGCCTCATTGGCAATTCAAATTGCTTTTTTATAATGTACCTCAAATTGTGCTACTCAAACATTGTATTTGATTTCCAAAGCCCCCTGGGCATCTCATAATGTATCCCTTCATCCTGGGTATGAAGCATTTATTGAACAATCTGCTACGACTCGGGCTATCTTTTCGAAAACACCCAAACATCGTAACCCTGGGACCAGCTTTTCTTCTTGTCAGACAGCAACTTGTTCTTCTATGGAATTCTGTATGCCACAGTTGTAGGTTTAGTGATGATATGTTACCTTGTGAGTTCCTGCTCCCACTGTGGCTGCTCTATAGAGGGCTTCATTCCTATGCCACTCATTTAAAAGGGGGAGGATGTCTACAGAGCACACATTAATATGCGGCACATAACCACGTCTCTGAATGCCAGCCTTCCATTCTTCATTAGACAAAATGGCTGGATTGCAGTGATTGTTTTCCCCTATACACACACACAGACTCTCACTCACTCGCTTGCTCGCTTACACACACACACATACACACACACATACTTTTTCTTTTTCTCACGCACACAAACCCACCCGTATGGCATTCTCTATCATGGCATCTCATTGTCAGTGTTGTGAGTTATGTGTGAAAAGTTGTCTGTGGCATGCATGACACACAAGGAGATTCCTGCCCACGTCAGGGCCTTTTTTTTTTTTTTTTTTTTTTTTGCCATGCAGCAACAAGTGGCAGAATCAATGGTGTACAGTTATTCAGCAGTGTAATTCATTTCACTGGCTTTGGCTCCTAGCCAGGTCCGCCATCTGTCTCTTGCTCTCCCTCTCTCTCTCTCTCTCACTTGAATTTGTCCTACATTTCGTAATGTTACGTGCTTGCCATCCTTATTCTATGTCAGAGGTATAGCACAAGTCTCACCCCCCATTCTGGTGTGGAGTTCTTGGAGTTCAGTGGCACTTTGGATACTCCATTTCAGTGCCATGAGAAGAAAAGGGTGAGAAAAATAAAAAAAAGGGATAACTGCAAGAGAATGGTGTTGTTGAATCCGATTGCCACTGCCTCCGCTTTTTATTTAAAGCATTGATATGGATCTGTCTCACATGGGAACTTTTCCTGCTTCGTTAGAGTATCTTCGTTTTCTTTATCGGATGCTGGCATGATACGCCACTGCACAGCTTCATGGAGTGCCTGCTGTTGGATACTTGCAGATCCCTGCCACCAAACAACCTCCTGCATTGGAAATCGGGTAACTACTCCAGGATCTTATGCGTGCTTGCTGTTTGAAGCTGCAGAAAAGTGAATAATCAATTAAGTATTGATTTCTTGTAAGATTTGGTAAATTTCAAAGGCAAGACAAAGAGGATGGCTTAAGGAAAGCACTGCAGGGACTTGGCGTAAATTAGACAACTAACAGCAGTGCAGAATAAAATAACACCTCAACTGAATATTTCCTTGGAAGAATTAGCACTATATATTGGAAGACAATGGTGGATTTAATCAAGACGGCAGGGACGCTTGAGTTTTAACCGTGAACCTGAAAGAGGAGCTAATTATAACTACCTTTTTATATGGAGCTAATTTGACTGAATGGATGCAAATGTGCTTTATTTATGGATGAAGAAGCAAGCCTTACAGCATTGACTTTGGGATCATCGCATATACTAAGCTTTGCAGATTCTCTAAAAGTCAAGCCTACAGTACATTTTTATTTACTGAGAAGGTATTTATATGTGAACAAAAGCTAACAGTGCAAAAGATTCATCAGAACAATGGACTGTAGCATAGAGGATCTAATTATAATTTTGCAGCATTTCATGTTTCCTCCAATGTGATGTTTTTCCACCTTTAGTTGTGATGGGCTACAGCAAACAATAAATGTAGGCTTTAAACTCTTATGATTTTCAATGTGTAATTTATTAATTGTACAGCAGTTTTCTTAATGTGTTTCTGAATTATTCAGCAGTGATTTATAATGAAAGAAGGGGAACTGGTGGGGTGGCTTTTTTATTCATTTGTAATCTTCTTACAGTTTCTACCAGCTGATGAGCTATGTAATTATGAAAGAATGTTGAAATTTTCAGATAAATGGAGCACTGACTTTACAATGGGCACAATATTGTATAATCAGTGAAAGGAGGATTGTTATGTTTTGACTCTGTAGAGAATGGTCTTGGTTAGTTAACTCCTTGTCTGCTGATGATGGTATGCAAATGTACATTAGACAAGAAAATAGAGAAAAAATATACTGTATTAGCTTGAAGCTTTGTTATTCTGTGTTTTCACAAATCAGACTTCAACTTATTTTTTTTTCCATTTCTTTCCATTTCTATCATTTTTCTTTTCTCTATTTGCTTCTTTTCTTTTTTGTCATTTTTTGCTGTCTTGCAATCTATATTCCCTGAGCAACCACAGGAACCAAGTTACATTAAGCTTCAACACAAAGACGATGTAAGAATAATGAATCCTCATTTGCATCAACATTTGTATTCAGATTTGCCAGGCTATAAACTTGGCAGATCAAGCGGAATATTAAGTAGAGGCTTCCAGGGTAAATTGTGACTCTTGCAATTGCTGAATCTTTTTTTTTCTATTTGTTTGTGTATGCGCGCGTGTGTGTATGTGTGTGCATGTGTATCATCTGTGGTGGCAGGTAAAAATCTTACGACTACTTGATTTCTAAGAAGCACATTGGCCCCCTTTCTCCATTAGTATATGATGTCAGTTTGAACCAAAATGAGCCAAGAGTACACTAGTAGTAGGGAATTTAGCTGAAGCTATAGTATGACATGTGACTCGAGTATTAACTCTGGTGTCTAGGGACCATATGAAAGAATTCTTTAAGCAAATAGATAAACACTGTTGTAAAAGCAAACAGATCTCCTGTATCAGCTGGAGATTTGATTTCACTGCTTTACTTGAGAAGACTCAAAAGCGCAACATGTGAAATAGCACTAAACCTACATTCTGTATAACATTGTCTATTATTTTACTTAAGATAATATGGCATTCTTATCTGTGGTGTTGGAATGAGAGTGTATGTGTGCCTCCATTAAAAGCCCATGGCCTCATTTTACTCTCAGCTACTTCAAATTGATTGAATTATATTTATTTCAAATTATGACACAATTTGGACCTTTCTTCTAGGGAATGGCAACTGAAATTTGCCTTTAATTTAATATGGGTATATTTTTGCTAGGACGTCACCTTTTCCTCCTTCAAATAAATATAGATTTTTTTTAGTTAATGAGCGTAAAAGTGAAAGAAATGTAGCAGTCCAGTTCCAAATCCTTCTTTTAAACTTTGTGGTATTCAAAAATGGCTTAGATTTAAAAAATAAAAAGATCAGGATATGCACAGTGGACTACTACATATCTTCATACACAACAAAAAATTACTAAGGCGGTCTAGTTGCTAGGAACACCCTGAAGATCATGTTCTCAGCCCATCACCATCAGGCCTTTGTACATTTTAAAACAGTCTTGCAAACAAAAAAGGAACACTGACAGGCGCACAGTGGGAAATCCCATTCAGTACTTTATATCCAGGTAAATAGCTACTGTAACATGGACCTTCAGTTTGAAGTAAGGTTGAAGCAGGTGTCTTTTGGTCTCCAGCAAAATTGTGGAGGTCCTTGGGAGTATAATCAATTGAAACAGTGAGGAAGTAGAGATACTTCATATGCTCACTAAACTCTTTCAATTTTTCATGTCTTTTTAAGTTCACCACCACCTTCTAAAATATATGTAAAAAAAGCTTGGCCTAGCCCTTTAAACTATCAGATATCGTACATTTTGTAATATCCATTGCCAACATTGTTTAAATACTTGTTATCTTAAAGTGGTACAATATTACAGGGAAACCCTGCACTTTTCGAGTCATTTGTGAAACAGGATTTTAAACATTTTAAAAAATTTGCCTGGCATATTATGAATGGCAAAACGTACAAAGCGATGGCTAGCACTGCCCTTAAATTCTATTGTTATGTATAGTGGCTACAACTGTTGTTAAATAATGGCCATTAGCACTGTCTCCTGGACCAAGCTGATAAAGTCATGTTGTTAAAATTTGGGATTTTTTTCACCTGGTAATAACGTGGTATGATGTAGTAGAATGTTCAGATCTAATGTATAGGGTGTACAAAGGCTGGAGGCTGATATGTTACTTGGAAAGAACATTAATGCATGGAAAGAAAGACACCAATGAATCATTGCTTCTTTGCTATGCTTGAATATTTGAAAATCAATTCAATGGAAACTTTAAATTGTTCTTTCTTTGTAAAATGAGTACTTGAGCAGTTCATTAGGAGCTATGGTTCCAAAATGGTACCTGTGCTGGAGGGGCAAGGTACCATCTTATCCATTATATGCCTTCCACTCAACATAATTTTGAAGGCATCTCATTTAATTAGTATTAATTATTTGTTGTTTGTATTTAGGTGTGTACCTATCATGTATTGTTTAAAATAATTACTTTGTCAGCTAATTAAACAAGTTGTTTCTTGGGAGGGGACAATATAGAGTGCTTCATTTGTTTTCCAACCAGAAAACATTATGCAAAAGAATCCTTGAGATTTAAGTGTCAAGTCCAAAGAGAACAGCAGGTTGATAAATCTTGATGCTTTTGCAGGAGATATATTCATAATGTTTTTTTTTCACAGCAGTACACCCTTTGAAAAATTAATAACTGGATTTTTTTCTTTATACAAAATTCTCCAACTTTCTGTTGCCTGTAAATACAGAATCTGAAAAGGAGAGGCAGAGGTGAATGAGAACTGCTCTAAGCTCCAAATACATTCATCATGTTCACTGACATAAAAAATAAAAACATCTAGCAAAAACGAAGAAGGGAAGCTAATGTCTCCTGGAAGCAACTCCAATCTGTTCTCTGGCCTTTTATGTGCACTGTGCTGTTGAATGAAAAGCTACAGTGCTATTCAAATTAGATATAGTCTACGTGAGGGGCATTCACCTCCACTGGACAAGGTGTATCATCGTAGGCTTGGGGACAGCATATAGTAGCATGTGAAGGCCAGCTCAAGACCTATTACATCATTTCAGAATAGTCCGTTATATGTGTAAAGATTTCAAATTCCAAAAGCTCAATATACTATAATGGTCGAACACAGCTGGCACATTGAATTTAAAGGGTCACTGTTGAATTAATAATCACACTTCTGCGAGAAGATATTTTTCTGCCTACTTTATGTGTTTGATACCAGCTTGTGTTTAATCAGTTTCACTGTTTCCCCTAAATAGTCTAAATGTATTTCTATAGTGCAGCTGAAAGCATGTTCCCCAGTGCAGGTAGACATGCACTAAGTCTGCTTGATCTAGCCTGCTAAAAAGCAGTAAAACTGGTGGCAGCATGATCAATAGCTTTTGTTAGATGTCCATGGAAGGTCCAGGTGGGTTTGTACTTAGGTGGTAGCCTGAACAGCTGCCTGTGCTACCCCCCGACTACACCTCTTTTTCAAGCACACTAGCTCAAGAAAAACTAGTGCATGTCTGTCTACTTGAACTGGAAGGCATGCTCCCAACTGCAGTGTAGATACACTCAGAAAGTCATCTTCTTTTTCTTTTTCATTGGGTCTTTTATATAGCACAAACAAGAGAGAAATTATATTAATATTAGGAGCCTTATTACAAATAGGAAAATATGAATTTAAATGTACAAAAATAGGCAGCAGAGCTCAGGGACAGGTATAACATAGGAAACTGCTTTTTAAAACTTTTTTAAAAAAATTGACACAATTTATAATGGCCATCTCTTTAAATCAATTGCTTTCATATATCATAATTATATGGCTTCTGGTGGTCTATGGGTCCCAAACTGCTGCTTTGCCTAAAACTTAAAATATACTGACCACCAATTGTGTATTCAACGCTAGTGCTTAACATAATGAATATGTTCTGGTAATAAAAAAGTTTTGTAAACTTTGTAAATTAAATTTTTCCTATTATATTTTTCCTAGTTGGTGAAAGTTTTTGTGTAGAAAGTGAAACCAACTGAGAGACACCATTTTTTCCTAATTTTCACAGAAATCCAAAAAGTTGAGATTTTTTCTTTTATGTAGCTAACAACTTGTGCTTTCATAGGGCTCTGTAAACAATTGAATTTTCTTATATCTTTCTTTTTTCTGTCCACATTTTACAAATACTTAAACATTGGTCCACTTAAAAAAAAAGAACCCCTAAAAGCTTACCAGTGTTACTTTTATTTTCAGTATTAAACAATATTTTGTTTTTACAAAGAATATCTTGAATGCTGTAATTATTGAAGTAAAATTATTTAGATAATTATTATTTAAATAATTAAATCAATTGAAAATTCATTCCATCTCTGCCCATATCTGTTCCTCGGATAGTTAAGATGTCCTCCTATTGTATATTTGTCATTGCATCTTGTTTTAAATTACACTGGAGCAGGAGCTGCAATTTTTCTAAATATTTGTTACAGCGCCTAACAGAATGGGACCCAATTCTAATTGACATTCCTAAGTGCTACCACAATATAAATAATAATGCCTTATCTTAGGCAATGAGTAATATTTTAAAGGTGATCACTTTTATACGCAGCAATATCATCTTGCATAGTTAATTGCTTCTAGGAAAATTCTGGGTCCTTAATTGCCAAAAACTCCCCATGACTTGCATGGGGATTTTGCTTAATTGACCACAACATTTGGCCCCATGTTTGTACAGCGCTGTGAAAAATATAACCTGCTATACCGTATCATTGCTAAGTAGTAGTACTTTCAAGTTCAACCACTTTACAAACATAAAATCACTTTACTTTGCACTGAAATATAGGCACCTCTGGGGCTGAATGCAGCAGTTATTTAACAGAGCTCAGCAATTGAAACTTCAATGGGGGATTGGAGTCAACAAGAATGTAGTTTCTGAATTTTGAGTTTATTGCTACAAAAGAATGAGGGGCAATGAGGAAAGGGATTCCATCAAACATAGTTGAGACTATTGTATTTTGAGAAAACATATAAGAGGTAAAGGAAATTAAACAGCTCTTTTACTACTAACATAGCCTCTATAGTTAAAGGAGCAGAATAAGTAACAAGAATACAAATTCTCACCATTGATTCTTACAATGTATAACTACCAATTTTTCATGGATCCATAATTTATATTGGATCCTGCAATGAATCATGCCTTTTAGATGTAGTCCTAGGCTTTGGAAGTTAAATCTAATGGCACTTCAACTATTACTAATTGAGGGACACCTGCTCCTACACCCAGTGACGTAGGTGTGAACTTTTCCATGGATTTCTTTGGAGTTGTACTGGGATTTTATTCAATATATACTAAATGTGACTAAATAATGTGATTTTTGCCACAACATCCAGCAATAATAGAGTTGTAACTGGATAGTGGAAGTATACATTAGATATAAACTGAATCTTGTTTAATGCCCTATGTATTCTTGATTTGTTCAGTCCACTTTTCACTATTACTAATTCTCCTAGTTAATTACAAGTAGAGCTGTGAGAGAGGGCTGAATTTAGCTTCATTGGAATAAAAGATTTTTAAATACAGAAATTTCAGTAAAACAGAACAAATAAATCACAAAGCAGTTCCTGCTTTCAGAAATCCTGCACTCCTACACCACCGCCCCAAAAACAAAAACAACAAAGAGACTTGGCCTGACAAATCTAGAGAAAAACTTTCACCATTCTCCTGAAGTAAGAATTTGCTCCCATATTCCCTATTCCAGTTGGCTGACCTTTGGGTAATCAGCCCCTTTGTGCTCTCATCCAGTTAAGAAAACCCATATAAACATCATTGAAACTTCAGAAAACGCGAAGGCTGATATGATCTATAGTGCTCACTGGAATTGTAGCAAAAGCAGGTGAATGAACAAGCATCCTGTTGAGAAGGTATACCAAAGAAATCTATTAGGAATAAATAGAAGTGACTAGACCCTAAGAATAGCATAGGGGGCTCCAAAATCATCTAAGCCTAGAGATCCAGCCTTTAGTAGCCTCTCTAGATGGGAGAGGATAATATCACTTCCATGGTGCATGATGTGGCGCTCTAGTAGTATCGTAAGAAAAAGAAAGATTATCACCTGAAGTCCTCACTGTTTGGATTCTTGTCAAGTTGGGTTCATCACTTGCCTAAATTTGGCCATTTGAAGCTCGTACTGGTCTTTCCCTTGATTCGTTAATGAATAGTGTACATGGTCCCTAATTGTCCATAAATGAAATCCCTCCCCATTTTTTAATACCTGATATATTGGTAATAAAGCTTTTGTGGTGTTTAATTGCACACTGTAGCTAGATCACCTGTCAAATTTTGCAGATTTTTTTGACACAAAGTTTCCAAAAGAAGAAATCTTGACCATTCTTACTATTTTATGATACGTAACTTTTTGAAAGAAACACTTAGTACAGGCTATGGCCCTTCCAAGGTCTCTCTGTAAATTTATCTATAATCAAAGGATCAGATCTCCAAGAAGAATTAAAGCCCTGGTGTGTATTATTACTTATATTTTCTTTCCACATTTAACTTGTGTATTAACCCAATTCCTGACTATATGTTAGGAAACTGCCATATATTGTGTCCTACGATGCAAGGTGCTGAATACCCTCTGCTCTGTGACCTCAGCACAAGAGCAGACCTCAAATCATAACAGTTCTCTTTTGAAAAATACATTAATTAGCATGTCAATATTCTATGTAACTAAAACCCGCTTATGTCCAATTTCAGGGTTCAACCACGCGTTCCTTGCACTCTCAAAACTCCTATGCAGGTTTGAATGCTCATTGGTATTTCTGAATGGGTGCTGTAATATTCAAGTGTTTTCCCCTGTGTTTTCTTTCCCTGACCTTTAATATATTAAAGAAAAAGAAACTGCTTCTGGAATTTAAGACTAAGAGTTTCAGAAATAACTAGTGATAACTTTTCAGCTTTTGGGTGCCCAACCTAAGACACCTTGAAAAAACCTGATTTTCAGAGGGTGAGTTTGTTCAGCTTGAGGTCCCTTTGGAAACATATCATGTTGGGCACTCAGAAACTGAGGCATTCAAAATCACTAGTCACATTTTGAAACATTGGCCTAAATATTTACGTAATGTATTTGTAGCAGGATGTCTCATTTCTTTAAAAATGCAATGTAATTCAGTGTGAAATTATCCAATATTAAATAATAATTGATGGTTTCTCAGTGCTCAAACCATGACCTATATGGAAACTTATATATGAGCAGCACAAACAAAATCTCTGTTAACTAGAGATTTTAGTGTGGTAGAAAGTACAATGCAGAGAAGAGGAGAAGTGACAGTATTGGATTCTGCCACGGAAGGGTAGTAATAGACAGCTGGCTTGAGCAATGTTATATATAATAGGAATAGGGAGGAGTTTACGCCAAATAAAAGAAGGAATATATTCTCTTTTTATCATCAAATCGTTTAGAAAAGAAACCACAGGTGGGATTCATGAAAGCTTACACAAGTCAGGAGAGGTCAAAAACCAATTTCTGACTCGTTGAAGAAACCCTCCTGATTCTTTGAAGTGAGATTTTTTTTGTGTGTGCTTGGCCAGCAAGGCAGCTTTATAGACAGTCAAACAGCTGCATTTGACTTCTCCGATGACTGCACTGGCTTCTTATTTGCTCCTGGATTCAGTTCAAGGTTTTGACAGGGATCTATAAAGCTGTATTTAGTTTGGATCTTGGTTATTTCTCTCTATGTGCCTGTCATGACTTCTGGGAGCTAGAGGCAAGCTATTTGCTGGGATGGACCGTTCACTTCCTCCCAGTAGTTCCAACTGAGCCTGGCTCTGTGGACCTTTAGAATATGCTATATGGCCCATTGATGCATGCAGGCTTTTTCAGTGGAGAATGTATACAACAACACTCAGGAGTGAGAATGTGTTTGGGTTGTCCATGTGCCTGAATAGTGTGAGGTGGACCAATCTATAAATCTAATTAAAATTATAAAGTAAAACAACCCCTTTCACAGAACAGATTCATCCAAAGTAGAGCACCACTTTATTTTGTGTCATACAAATTGTATCCCAAAATGCTTTGCAGATATTTAATAATAAATAAGCCGATAGAGAGAGAAATTAAGTATTGGTAAGGAAGAAAATATGTTTGCTCTAAACACTTGCGAGCAGACAAATTTCTCATCATAGTAAAATGTGATACCTTTTCTCAAATAAATTATTTCGAGATTATTCAGAATAAATTACAGCCCCTTACAAAAGAAAATCTTACCAGGTAAAATAAATAAAAATAAATAAAATCATAATGCTCACTAGCCATAGAAACATTAAAACCTGGGTTTAAAATGTAACAGGGATTTTTTTTCTGCATCTTAATAGTTCTAGAAACTACTTTTTTACTGCTAGTCCTATAAGCAGCTGTGAATACATGATTGTAGCTAGGGCTGGGTGATTTAATTGCTCAAATTATTTTCTTTACTTGAATATCCTTTTGTGAAATCAATTTTTTTCTTGAAGCAGAAATATACTCTAATTATGATTGGGAGGAAAAGTACAAATATATAACTACAGTTTGGGAGTCGGTTTATATATATATATATATATATACATACACACACACACACACACACACACACACACACACACACACACACACACAAGGTATTCATAGCTTTGTCAGTACCAAGAAGAGTCCTTGAAAATATGGCTCTTTATATTTTTATTTTAGTGCAATATAAATATGTAGTGTAGTAGAAGCTTTGTTAGAAGTGTGTATAAAGTATGTTATACATAGTACATTAAAATGTCGACAATAACAACACTAGAAAAATAAAACAAAACAAGACCATTCTTTCCACAGCATTCCAAATTGCTTGAGGTGCCATGAATTTATGCACTAAGACTTAGTATCAACGTAAGTTCTTTCTGGAACATGGCCACATCATCAGCATCTGCTCATGTTGATTAAAAAGCTTGATCCTTTAAACCCTTATACTCAGAAGTCAGTGCTACTCATATGAGCCAATACCTGCAGTATCAGGCCCTAAATCTCTCTCAGTGCTGTCAAAGATCTTGTTTAAAAACTGTGTGGATTCTTCTTTGGAAGAAGTGATTTTTTTCAGTTGCTCTAAAGTGTTGACCAGACCTTTGAAAAGAGGAATATCTCTCTCTATGATCTCTAGCCAGATCTGCACTAAAGGGGAAGTTTGACTTAAGATACGCAACTCGAGCTATGTTAATTATGTAGCTAGAGTCAACATATCTTAAATCACTGTCCACACAGCAGGTAGTCGATGGGAACATATGCTCCTCAGCTTCCCTTACTCCTCCTGAGGAGCAGGTGTACCAGTGGCAACAGGGATACCCTCTCAGTTCGAATTAGTGAGTCTCCACTAATCCAGCTAAATTGAATCCTCAAATATTGACCTCGGCAATGTCAATTTTCCACGTAATGTAGTCCTGGCCTCCGTGACTAGATTGGAGTCACTACCAAAGTTCTTGTGTTCACTATCAAAAGTCACACCAGACTGTTCTCCATGGCTGTGTCTTAGACTAGAACCAGTTGTTGGCCAGAGCATTTTCAAGCACAGATTGCTCATGAGTGCACACCAGCTATGTTGACTGTGTTAAAAAGCCTTCTGCTTTTCCATTACACCCTTACTAGTGCTCTACCAAGACATTTCAATTGCAATACCCTTTGATTTCACTGTTGCTGACACAGTCTGAAAAAGTAATGGGATCTTAGAGATTACCCAAGGCTACTGGTGTGCTATAGAACAGTAGATAGAAGACTAGCTGAACTGTTTCAGATAATCAGCATGCAGACTGGTGCTAAAATGGTACAGTTTAAACACAATACAAATAAACCAGCTGGGACAGATTTTTGTGTAGATCTGGTGTATTTTAGAAGTGCTTTGGGGATATAAATGACTCTTAAAACTGCAGATTTTTCTACCATTGACAAGGTTTAGGAAATAAGTAAGCACTTATTTAAAGAGTGACCACATCCTGGTAGTGTTGAGGTTGTAATATGTCAGGGCGCAGGCACAGGCCGTGTAAGCACAGCTTACTGTAGTGCTTTGCATTAATGGAAAAATAAATTAAATTAACATTTAAACCAACAACTCCATTTCAGAGCCAAAAAGGAAAATTTGATAGGGATTCTAATGACTATTTTAATGAGGCAATTGCCACCACATTAGTGAATGCAAAGAGATTCCTGTTTGTGTGATTGACAGGTGAGCTGTCAAATTTTAACTCTCTTTTGGATTTTAAACACCTCTATAAGTCTCTTTTGTAGGACTCCCCAGATGGAAAATAGTTCATTGTCATTATTTATTTTTTTTAAATAGCAGCTACTGCTGAGCATTAACCAACTTGAAGCAATTGTTGACATCTTCAGGTCCCAGTGAGCATTCTATTCCCTCCAAAATCAAAAAGGGGCTGAATTCAATATACCTTCATCTACACTAGGCCTTACTCTTATGTGACATGATTCTACAGCCATGCCAAATGCTGTCAGATTTGAGGCTTGCTACCTAAATTTAGTTAATTGTTTTTTTCCCCTAATGGTTTTATCTTTTCCCCTCCTTTTTTGGTTTTAGAAACAGCTGGCAAATACTCAATAATATGTAAGATTTGGGTTTTTTAAGGGGGAAGGCAGGAGACAAAAGAGTGGAAATAGTAAAAGGAGAGAAAGAAGAGAGAGTAAGCTGTGTGTAGAAGAAGGGAAAATAAGTACAGAGATGAAGACTAGCATGGATTTAAGGATAAAGATGCCGGGGGAGATTTTCAAAGGCACAAATGATGATGAAGTGCTTAACTTCCATTGGTTTTTAATGAGAGGTAGTTGCCATTTTATGATTTTGAAAATGGCCCCTTTCTCATAGTCAGCAAACGAGTTGGTCTTTGAGTGCTAGAGATCTTGATGAAGAATCCCTCCCCTGCACTTTTCAATACCTTCTGACTAGGCCTTAAGCAAGTTTAAGTTTGGGTGGGAAGGGCCCACCCTTTGTGTGTGTGTGTATGTGCACACATGCGTGCACACTATATGTAAGCGCAAGACAGAATCCCAGGCTTTTCTCTTAGGGGAATGTAGGAAATATAATGCACATTTTTTTAGTGTTGAATTCTCTTGGCAATCTGAACTGCTTTCCCGACCAGTACATTCACCTGTGAAAAGAAGGGGCTAAAAGTATTGTACTTGAAATCATCCTGTTTTCTAAAATCTTGGAATTCTGCCAAATGCAGCCAAACTGTGGCCCTGTGATTATTTCTACAGGAAAGCTGAAATGAGAAAAGGTGTTCTTTTAAATTTTCCATGACCTGTTGACTTGCAAGTCCAGTGAGAGTGCAATCCTAGAAAATAGCTACAAGACAGGTATGAATCTAAGAGGTCAACATAATTGTAAACTAAAAGGAAGTATTCTAATAGTATTTCTCTATATGTACCATTATCTTTTAGAGAGAGTTTCAAAATGAAGCTAAGACACAGATAAAGCATGTATTCCAGTTATGCTCTTTGTAATTGATGCCAACTGGGTTTGCTATATTTCAATCACACATACAAAATACATTGGCCCAAATTCTGCTCTCCGTTAAACCCATGTAAATCCCACTGAGGCTAATGGAGCCAAGACCATAAGTTTTCCTACCAGATTTTTTAGGAGGCTAAACGTGAAATGTATCACTTAATGGACCAGAAATTACCCTTGTACGCAGTCACATGCTTCACACTGAAGTTGATGAAAGCCACCTGGCTGAGTTTCAGCCAAAGAGATTTTGATAGCTTTTTGTTTCCATTTGCTGCCTAAAATAGACATTTGTTGTATTATTTTGTTATTTGAGTTAGTTAATTGTCTCATCAAAATAAACAATTTTTTAACTAACTAAAACATTTGCTGTCTTTTGCCTTTCAGACCATTGCACTTTCATAGCATTACAAATTTACCAACTATGAGAACAAAGAAAAAAATCTGAACAATACGCATAGTGGGCTCTTTTCTCTATGTAACCATGACTTTGATAACCAATAAATTTTATAATAAAATAATTTATGATATATGCAATAGATAGACAGAAACACACATAGGTAATATATTTAGCAATTTTCAAAGACAGCTAAGTTTTTGATTCTCCATTTAAACTAGAAATTTGATATTACAATCTGTGGAAAAGTGACATGAAAATATGGATGGACTAAACGAGACAAAATCCAGTTCATTTTGAATGCATACTTAAGTGCTTTGCCTCTTAGGGAAATTATGTATTAGAGCATACTCTAGTGATTAGGTACAGGTGTGTCTCACTTGTATGGCAGTTATATCATTATGCAACATTGTCTTTTGCTGTAAGACACAAAGGAACAAAGTCACAAAATAACCCATAAATCACTGGTGTTTCTGAGCTTCTAAAACAGAACCTCCGAAGTTCCATTAAAAGTATGTGCTTCAGTTTAGTTTAGATTTTTTAACCAATGAACTTTGGGCAAGTTCACTTTTTTCAGAAGAGTTCAGCCGACCATCATCAAAATGAGTAGTAATGAAAAGAGCTGAAATATATATATATATATATATATATATATATATATATATATATATATATATATAAAGCAGCTTTGAAAGGCTTTAAGTTCTGAAACTTTTGATCCAACACATGTTGTCCACAGGCTTCCTTAAAGAAATTTCCAAAAGGGGAAATATATCCTTCGAGTTCCAAATACAAATCTGGAAAAAAGGTCAGGAAGGGAGCATGCAACCTCATAAAAACTGGAACATATAGGTCATTTTCCCACAATATGATATATTTTCAAAGTCTACTACTCATCTTATACTATTTTGTATTTCATGGCAATTTATCCTTCATGTCACATGTTAAAAATAGGATTCCAAGTCTTAATAAATTAAAAAGATATAAGATTTCATCCTTGGTAGAGATGACTTGAAACTCATCATTTTATGTAGGATTAATATACTCAATGGCACAAAGATATTGGGCTACAGACATGTCCTCCATAAAAGAGAGCAGATTTTTATTTCAGGAAAACATAATAACCAGGTATGTTATTTTTTTATTTTTCTTTTAATAATTTACATCCACTTGTTTAATGAGGCTTTTCCCCTTTTCTTCCTCCAATGTTTCTCCTTTCTCTACTTATAAACCTAGGAGGAAACATGACTTTGATTTAGCTTTGTCATGAATGTTGTAAGTTTCCTACTCTCTAAAATATATGCTTGGGCTATAGAATTACCTTGATTCTCTTAGAACACTCCCTCCAGACCTGATGAATGGGATACAATGTGACTGTCACAGGCAGTGCTTTACATTTAAACACTCATGTTTAATGCTAAGCCATAAGCTTGCAAATGCAGTTTTGTTTAGATCTGCAGGTGGAGAAAGGAAAATGAAGAATACAGTAGTTTTAAGTGGTTGCCTTGTTAAAGTCATTCCTTACCCTCTATTTTGGTCTTCTTGTTTAGTATCATCCTCACAAATAAGAAGCAGCTAGAAATCAGTGTCAGAAAAGGGAAAGCTACAGAGAATATTTGAGAGATTGAGGATCTGTCATACAAATAAACAATCACATTGAACTTAATAAAAAGTTGAATATATCACTATATTTGCATTTCATATTAATAAACAGTAACTCAGTAGAAGAGAATGTAATGAGTTATAATGGGACCTGACTCTAAAATTATGCTAAGTGTCCATCAGTATTTTCATTTCCGACCACTCATTTTTATTTTCTCTAGTGTTAACTATTAAAAATTTTACATGGAAAATATCTGAGCCATATTCCACGCTCATGTACTTTCACATAAATATTACCTACTAACTGGAGTAGGGTAACTAATTAAGGAATAACACTAGTTAGAAAATCGGGTCAAGAGAATGAGGGGTGATCTGCACTAGGTTAAGGGTTCCAGACACAATGGAGGAGGTATTGTACTTGCCAGCCAAGAAACAGAAAGCGATGTGGAAGACCCAGCAGGCAAAGAGACAAGCAAGCCTTGCTGGTTTGGCAGGCGGAGCACTGGCAGGCATTGCAGGAATTTATCATGGAACAGTCTCAGATAAAGCAGTAGCTCCTGCAAAAGCTGGTGAGTTCCCATGGGGGAACTGGAAATCAGAGAATCCTGGTGCCTTTTTGCTGACGCTTTAGCAGGTGACTCCCAGTGTCAGATGGGAGAACTGTAAGGCCCCTTATCTGACCAGCAAGGCTCAAGAGGCCTATACAGCCTGGAGTTGATCACCAAGCCAAAGATTATGATACCTTGAAGACCATTATTCTGCACAAGCTGGACCTGTCAGAGGAGAAATATTGGCAAAAATTTAGAGCATCCAGAATGCAGGGTGGGATACATCCCAGATGTTTGAAGACAAACTACCTGATTGGACTGCTCAGTGACTGAGGCCAAATGGGCAGGACATAGACTCCCTGATAGACTCAGTTATCCTTGAATTATTTCCACACAGCCTAGGCTACTAGAGTCTGTGTCTGGAGGCATCAACCAGTATCATCAGAGACCATGGAAAAACTAACAGGAATATGCAGAAACTGACTTCCCATGGTTAGAGCTCTGTCCCATACAAGCAGGAAAGGGGAAAGAAGGATATTTCCTTTGTCAAAACCCAGGAAGAGGCTACAAGTGGTGAAACACAGTGCCCCAACTGTATTTGTTACCACTATGGAGGTAAAGGACATATGAGGAAAAATGGTGTACACAAAACCTGCAGTGCGGGAGTTTTGTAGGTGGGCAGGTGTAAAAGGCAGGTCTGTGATAAAAGATGTTTCCTCTCAGAATAGGCTGGTGATACACAAGGGGAATGATAGACTTGACATCTGCATATTCCCAAATCTGAAGTGAGGCCTGAGAGAAAAGGCATGCTGAAGAGAGGAAGAAGAATTCTAATAGTGAGACACTGAGGGCCAAACATACCTCAATAAGCATGAGTCAGGGATGAGAAAAGTCAGAAGGCAGAAGGAATCCTGATTTTGAGGTTCTGAATAAACAACTTACTTTGGTGTGTTCAAGCCAGGGGTAAAAGAAACCAGAGCTAATATTAGTGGGATGTGATTGCTATGATGACCTGTGGGCCAAGACAGAGCTGTGGGGAAAACCTCTGCCCTCAAAGTGTACTTTTTGTGGGTGGAAGGTGGGAGACATTCACCAGTGGCACCCGGGAGGCTAATCTAAAAGGGAATGAGTAGCTCAGTAAAAACCCAAATCCTAGAAAGAGTAAGGTTTGAACAATGAAGTCCCTCCCCAGGAGAAAATGAAATATCTCATTTGAAATGGAGGAGGAGAAAACATATGTGACTGAGTGCTAACAGCAGCACCCTGGTCACTGACATTGCTGCAACCCAAAAAAAGCTGCAGGCTCAGCTGGAAGCAGTTATCAACTTTTTATGGGGGATTATGAACACCCAAGAAGTAATTACTGGACTAGTGATGTGAGTCATGGTTATTAATAGTATATAATGGGAAGGAATGGGTTGGATCCTGGAAAACAGGGTATATTTTGGGTAAAGTTTCTGCTGCAATATATCTAACTTGTTCTGTTTACAGAACTGAGGAATAAAATGTACATATGGTGAAAGGAAAGCAGCATGGGTGTAGAGATAGCCATAAGGTGATGGAAGCAGGCAAGGAACCGGAGGATACCATGTAAGTGAAGTTCCCTCTGTGAGACCACCACCCCCATATGCTAGGTCAGTAAGGGTAAGTTTACAAATCAGAGACTGAGACTCCTGACCCCAGCTCAATGTCCATCACCTTAGCCACATCCCTTTACTGCCAGCACCATTCACTTCAGCCCTGGTCTCCAGCCCTAGCTCTAGCCATGCTACAGGGTGGGAAGGGGATACCTCATGGGAGCAGGGTTACTGTTGAGGCCAGAGACCAGGGCAGCAGCTCACCATGCCAATAGGAGGGAGACACAATCAGGCTGAAGGACACCAACCTAGAGAGGGGTGGGCAGAGCTTAAGAACTGGAGGGACCCCCACCCCTTCCACCTTTGCAGCCCTTGTCTCATATTCTTCATCATTGCTTGCCTCCCTAGCATCACCCACTCACCCAAAAGCCCAGACCCACCCAGTTGTAATGTCTTAGCTACACCACTGCTTCAGTATTGTCTTTAAGAAACTGCCAGCTCTCCTGAACTCCTTTAGTCCATAGCTATTCAACTTGATGCTTTGAACCGGGGGAGCCATCAGAGAGATTCATAGAGGTATGACCTGGTCTGATTGATAGATAAGACAAACAATTGTAACAGTTACTTAAAGGAGTAATGTTGGTATTCATGTACTGGCCCCAAACCTCTGTATAGGAACTATTGAGTTATTCCTGCAATCTCCTTTTCCAGTTCCTAAGGAGTTTCCTTGCACCATACCAAGCATTCAGGATTTGTGAAGGGTTGCAAGGGCTGAGTGAGTCGTAATGCTTAGCTGTAAATAATACTTCCCAAATATGTCTAACATTCATTAGGTTTCCTCCATATTATGTCAAACAACAAGGGTGCGTCTAGACTGGCAAGATTTTGCACAAAAGCAATTGCTTTTGCGCAAAAACTTGCCAGCTGTCTACACTGGCCGCTTGAATTTGCGCAAGAGCACTGATGTTCTAATGTAAGAATTGAGTGCTTCTTGCGCAAATACTTTGATGCTCCCACTCAGGGATAAGTCCTCTTGTGCAAGAGGGCCAGTGTAGACAGGCACCTTAATTTTTTGCGCAAGAAAGCCCGATGGCTAAAATGGCCATCAGAGCTTTCTTACGCAAAAGAGTCTCTATACCGGGCATGGATGCTTTTGCACAAAAGCCAATCTTTTGCACAAAGGCACTTGCCAATCTAGACGCTCTTTTGCGGAAATACTTTTAACAGAAAAACTTCTCCGTCAAAAGTATTTCCACAAAATCATGCCAGTCTAGACGCAGCCCTAGAGTATAAATGATATCAAAACAGTGGGTAATCTGAAGAAATGAGTTTAAACTACTATACTGAGATCCAGATTTTGAACAAACCCGAAGAATAGAGGTGTTTGTATCTATAATATTCTGAAATATGTATAACATCAAGGCACAAAACCAGAATGTCAAGCTTATCTCATAATTTGCTTTTGGTTTGGTTGGTTTGGGGGTTTAGTTTTGTTTTGTTTTGTTTTTTGCCTAAATTGCACCCTTAACATAATTGTACCATAGTATCTGTATTTAATTATAAAGGGGTATATGGGAAACACCCTAGACTTTATTGCAAGGCTGAATATAATTTACACCTTGAATGCCAACATTGTTGATGCTTCCAAAGCCAGTAATGGGTATCACAGCAGGAAAGTCCAGGTTATGGCAAACAGGATGACATAAGAACTCTTATAGGTTCAGTAAAAATATACATAATCTTGTGAGTCAGTAGGATGAGTCACAAAAGCCGTGTTTTCAATTGAAAAGAAGCGACTTTAAATTACTGAGTCTCACTGAGGTCACTTTTATATTTTTACCACAGCTGGTTCCATGCCACCTTTTCCCTACTTTTTCTATACCTGTGCTGTGAATTCTGCTCAGAGCTACTTCTGATCTAACTGCTTGCAGGTGGGAGGAAGCAGAGTGTTTAGGTGACCACTTTTAGCTCAAAGAAAAGTGATTTCCTTCAGGAAAGAGAATCAAAGTGGTGTAAATCAGAAAACAAGTTGTTACAGAACAAACATAAAACTGTGGGGGGAAGGGCTGTTTCTTAGAAAATATTTATTGCTGTTGAAATTATATTTTGCTCCTAAAATTTCAGAATGTCAAACAGGAATTTGGCCATGTGATTCCCATTAGCATGAATGGGAATGGGCTTGCTAAAACCTATTATACTACTTTGAAAATTTAGGACTGACATCTTTGTTTTTTTAAAAAGTGTGGGGCCACTTTGGGGAATCCTGTATAAACATAGATTTTAAGTGGTAGTTTGATCTTTTGAGCAGGACATGCTTTCTTATAATCTAGCTCCTGTCTCGCTGAGCCTGTCAGTTAAACTTTTGCAACATATGGGAATGCTAGAGAAATGGCTAGATAAAAACAAATAAACAGCACATTTATAAGTTCCGTAAGTATACAAATTATTTCCTTGGTGTAGATTCCCACATTTTATAACTGAATGTCATGAAAAAAAAAGTATAAAAAAGACCTTATAGCTGTTTTGTGAATTAGGATCATAGCATTAACCAGTCATGTAAGCCATTTTCTTTTTTCTATTGGTATTTCCTTAACACAGATTTGGTGAATACCAGACACAGGAATTGTACGTGACTTTGGTGCGTAAGTAATTGTTACCATGAATACACCTGTTTTTTCAAGAAATAAATGGTGCATAAAAGTTCAGTTAATCAGTCCTAACCTGTTCAAGAACATATCTCAGCTCAGTCAATGGAACTACTTTTTTATTCAGTAGAGACCCCTTAAATACATTGCTTAAGCACACAATAAATCTATTCTTTTAGCAGGTTTATTCCTTTATCAGTTGTGAATTAAGTGGGGTTTCGTGAAATGTAGCATTGACATAGATTTGTGGAGAAAAGATATATTCTTATAACTTCTCTAGTAATTGTTAGATTTTAGCATGTTATTTAGGAGAGCTATTTCTTGCAGGTTTCTGTCTTTATCATGCAATCATAATTACATTTGAAGCATTGATACAAGTACTCTAGTGAGTGGAGCACACCATGATTTTAACAAGATTTTCTCCCAGGTGCCTTGTTCCATTTTTCCCACTGTGAAAGAAGTATTCTGGTTTTAATTCTTGGTCTCTATTCTTTCTAATTGCAATTCCAGTATTAAAATATGCAATGTATGAAATTGGCATACTTGATATAAGCATTCCTACTTAATGTTGCTAGACACAGAACCACAGTAAAAGTCTGGTTTTAAAATGTAGGCTAAACTACAAAAAGAACATTTAAAATTTGCTAGAATTCTATTGTTGTTCAACTCTAAAGAAACTTCATATACTAAATGTCATAAAGGACATTGATACACTTGTGGGTGACAGAATGCAATCAGACTTGTAATGTTTCTGAGATTAGTTTCTAACTTTTTGAGCCTTATGAAGACTGATGGCTTGCTCTCTGTCCTTGCTGAAAAGAAATAGAAAATGGACAGCTGATTCTTTTGCTAAACGTGTACAATTAATTTTTAATTAACTTGTCTACAATTTAGTGTTCGTACAAACTAAATAATTGAAATATTAGATTATTCTGAAATGTCAACTTTATTTCCAATGTGAGCATTCAAAACAATTATATTTTACTTAATTGATTTTTTATAAAATCAACATTATTTGAGAAAAAAATTAATGTACTGATGGAGTTTGGTAATATTAGTGTAACTGAACTCTATCTACTACAAACTCCAAATACTAGGAACACTGAATAAACTACAGATGAATTAGCTATTCTTGAATTAAAGAATATTACAGTCAGTAATGGTATGACATTCTTTTTTATGGCCACAGCTTCGGTTATAATGTGACAGAAAAAAATGTAATGTTTCCAAAATGACAGTTTTTAGATTTGTGTTGCCTGGGGTAGTTCAGCTGAACAATAAACTATAATTTGATTGATGGAAAATTGAAGTGGTTCATCTAACTTGCCAGCTTGTCTTACCCAAGGCTTTGGTTTTGCATGTATGATGATGTATCACAGTTTTAGAGATAATGTTGTTTGTATTATACATGAGGTTTTTTACACATAAAAATGAAGACTTCATTATGCAGTAAAGATCAAAATATGCTATGGATTAGCAAGGAATCAGATTTGTTTGAGGATGGATTAGTAAATCTAAATGTGTTCTCTTTGTGAAACCAAATGATAAATAACATTTAGGAGCAGGGTATCTTTATTTTTATGGGTAAATTGGCCATATCACTGAATATGAAATTATTAACTTAAAGGTAAGATGACATCTGCACCCAAGAGAAACAATCAGAGACAAGTAGCTTTTCCTTTGTACCAAATTAATGCTGCAAAATAAAAGACTGGTCAGCAAAAATCCTTTAGAAGGGCAAATAAGGTTTTTATAGCATTATAAAAAAACTATTTTGGAGAAAGAAGATCTGTAGGAAAATAAGAAAATAACAATTAGTAATATTTGTTTTGGGTTTGATGGTTTTTCAAATTACAAAATGCAGCAACATGTGCTGTAGCAATTTGAGAAACATTAATAAATAGTAACTTTGCTTAGCATCTGCAAGGACAAGTTTGTGTCAGGGCTCAAAATTTTTAGCCACTTGTTATTTTTATCTTGTACATTTTGAACAGAGCAAAATCTTTGCTATGTCCCCTTTCCAAATATCAGGGCAATTTATTGTTAGTGGGGAGTCACTTGTTTCAATTGTTCTTTTTCCTTTATTTTCATTAGAAGAAATTACTATTACAACATGTCCATTATTGCAGCCATTTTTAACTTTTTTTTCCAGGCACAATATAGAAAATATAGACTTTTAAAGAGAAACCATTGCACTTGAATTTGAAGAATCAAGAATATTATGTCTTACTCTGCTATTTGTTACCCTGACAATCAGTAAACAAGTCTATGATCAAACAAATCTGTGCTAATCCAGTCTGGGGGAAAATTTAATTGGCAGTCTATACTCTTGATTTCTTGTACACACTATTTCGGAATTACAGACATTCGAGAGTTAGGACTTCATCAGCAAATAGAGCCTCTTATTATTACATAGAATTCTAGGAGCCTTGAACTGGAGACCATCCTTGAAGTAACAGAGGATCTCTCTGTAATGAGATTTCAGAGATTACTGCTGGGAATTCTCTATAGTGGAAGTGCTTTCTTCTTGGGTCATTACATTGCTGTAATTTTCCAGACATTTTACTTTCTCTTCCAGTGTCATGCTTTTCATCAGGTGTTCAAACCTAAAAGTAGCATTACCTTTTCACAATCTCAAATAAAACTAAACAAGTCTGTCCAGGCGCTGAGTAGAAACCAAAGACTTACCATTTTCCTACAGAAGAAAATAGGATTAAGGAACAGAGAGTACATCTACACAGCAGCATTATTTTCGAATAACTAACATTATTTGAAAATAACATGGTGTGCATCTAAACTACAAGTCTTTATTTCAAAATAATATTGAGCAAGTGGACTTCTTACTCCAACTCATGGTAACCCTAATTTCACAAAGAGTAAGGGAAGTTGGAGGAAGAGTGTTCTCCCTTCAACTTCTTGCTGTGTAGGCAGCGCCAAAAGCTGAGTTAAACTATTTCAACTTCAGCTAAATGATTGATGTAGCTGAAGTTGTGTAGCATAATTTGATTTTAGCCCTGCTGTGTAGACGTATCCAGTGAGGACATTCCCAGATCATCCATACCCCCAAAGATTCTCTCTGAAGTGGAGGGAGGAATTGCAATGATCCCAGGAAGGAGGGATATCTAACAGTGGGAAGAAAGAAATTATCATGGAATTATTTGTGGCTGCTAGATAGCTATTCTTGAATACCACTGATTGAACTAAAAAAAAATCAACAGGAGGCCATCTATAGTACTATGATGGCTCCCAATCCTGCATATTCTGGGTACGTCTACACTAGGCCCCTAGTTCGAACTAGAGAGGCTAATGAGGGTGACTGAAATTACAAATGAAGCATGGGATTTAAATATCCCACGCTTTATTTGCATGTTCCCGGGCGGTCGCCATTTTGAAAATTGATTAGCCATTTTGGAAATCGAAGTAAAGCCCTAACTTGAATTAGCTGTTATTCCTCCTGGAATGAGGTTTAACAGTTAAGTTGAATTAAAAGATTTACTTCAAACTCCCATTTCACTGCCATGTGTAGACTCAGGCAGTTATTCCGGGCTAGTCAATTTTCAAAATGGCGACCACCCGGGAACATGCTAATGAAGCACAGGATATTTAAATCCCACCCTTCATTTGCAATTTCGGTCACCCCCATTAGCCTCCCTAGTTCAAACTAAGGGGCTAGTGTAGAACCTCACAAACCATCACTAAATTCATTTTTGCAACACACAATCTGTAGAGGTAGGAAATTTATGCTACTTATATTTTACAGACAGGGAAATTGAGACACAGAATGAGTAACATGATTAGTCACATAAAAGGTCTGTAACTGATTCTGGAGTTGAAGCCAGATCTCAAATATCTATGATCCATTGTCTTAACCAAGGGGCTCTCTGTCTTACACTGAAGTATGGAGTAATGAAAGACAGAATATAAAAATATGGGACCATTCAAATGGCAGAGGGAAAAAAGGGCCCTTAAAATGTGATGGACTATCAAACTTTGCAACAGTTCACCGCTCAATTTTTCCTAATAGTTATTGTGTCACAGCCATCTGTATACTGATTTTTTTAAACATAGTTGATAGAATAAGTAGCAGATCCCTTAATGTACACATCTGAATTATTCGAGCTCTTGGAACATTAAAGAAAAGCAACCATTTGTGACTTTTTAATTGGTGTCAGTTGGCTGTATCATTGTTGCTACATGACATATGTTATGGGGACTGTTCCTGCTGAAAGTAGGTGTACAGAGTGTCACTTTACATTTTTAGGAAGCAGCCAGCAGCTCATCAGTTTTGCATAGCACATCATTAGCCAACATCACACAGTGTGACAATATATTGTGCCTAGATATGAAATGCTGATTCTTAGCTGCAAAGATATATTTTTAGTTTGAAAAGCAGCTTCAATATCATAATGTGGCTTTCTGAACCAAAATAGTGTGGTGGACTGTCACAAAATCTTAAATTGACAGGTTCTGCACAGGAATTCTTTACATTTATTCACATTATCAACACGCCATAAATGGCTTCTCATTTATTTTTGTTCAGGATCCTCTTAACCCTGTAAAAATACTCATAACAGCTTCCTAGAAGAAAGTTTACTGTACAATTTTTTTCAGAATTTTGCAAGTACCATATTACTTTGGCTTCTCTAAACTTTATTGAAGAACATGAAAACTTATAAATGGACCATATTTATATTTCAGATTTTCATAAACTTTTCATGGTAGTATTACTATTAGTCTTACATCTCTTCCTGCCTGCCTTCTACCAAAGTGAGGATGTGTGTCTCTCAGAGCAGTCATCCCATTAATTAGCAAATATTTTCCAGAATAAAAACAGATTATCTTTGATTTTTAAGAATTCATACTTCTGCTTGTCCTTGCAAAAGAATGAGACATTGCTTGAAATTTGTACTCCAGGATGGCAGAACTATGGTTGACTTCACTGGTACTGGAATGTCACCCCTTATTTTTCTACTATTGAGTCCTTTCCTTAAACACCAGGAAACTGCTGAATAGCTCTCATGCTAAAAGTTTTCTCTTCCCATTTTGTGTCTAACAGTTTACCCTCCAGTCCCAGATGATATTTAAGAAGATGCATGTATGGAGCCATAACTAAGGCCCCTCTGAGACATAGTGAATTTAGTATTTCATTGAAAACTTCACTATCTTAATAGAAATTAATAGAAGCATATCAGGACATAAACTGTCTGCCAGGGGTCATATCTGAGACATTACAGAGAGATTGTCAAGGAACAACTGGATCTCTGATTACTACCCATGCTACTCATACATGTGGGCAGTAATGGTTTTGTGAGTTATCATCCTCAGAAGATCAGAAGTGACTACAGGACTCTGGGGGGATCAAATCAGTGCCTCAGTGGTCTGTATATTAATGCAAGAAGTATGGGGAATAAGCAGGAAAAACTCAAAATGCTAGTAAATCAATTCAGTTATAATATCCCAGAGGGGTAGCCATGTTAGTCTGTAACTTTCAAAATGAGTAGTCCTGTGACACCTTAGAGACTAACAAAAATATATAGAATCATGATCTTTTGTGAAGAAAGCCCACTTCTATATATTTTGTTAGTCTCTACAGTACTGTGGGACTGCTCATTGTTTTTAAACACAACTATGACATAGTTGGCATCACAGAGACTAGGTGGGATAATATGCGTGACTGAAATATTAGTATAGCTTGCTCAGAAAGCACAGACAGGAAGAGGTGTTGCCTTATCTATTAAAAATGTATACACATAGACTGTGGTTGAAATGCTTGAAATTTGTTGAAAACCCCTGGGTAAGGATAAAAGAAGTAAAAAGAAGTAAAAGAAGTAAGGATAAAAGAAGTAAAAGAAGTAAAAAAAATAAAGGTAATCTCATGGAAGAAGTCCACCTTAGACCTCCAAACTAGAAAGAAGAGGTGGATGGTGCTTTTTTAAAAACAGCTAAGAAAATCATCCAAAGTACAGGACTTGGTGGTTTGGTGGATTTCTACTATCCAGAGATCTACAGGCAGTCCCCGGGTTACGTACAAGATAGGTACTGTAGGTTTGTTCTTAAGTTGAATTTGTATGTAAGTCGGAACTGGTACATATTGTAGGGGAAACTCTAGCCAAAGATTTCTCCAGAGCTCAGTTTTATTCTCCCACACCTCATTTCCCTCAGTCCTTTATTCTCAATCTGAGGTGTCTGCTGAGAAAAGCCGCTCCACGTCTCCCTGGTCTGCTGGGGGGGAGGGGGCGCTAGCTTCGCGTCTCCCTGGTCTGCTGGGGGGAAGCAGCTAGTGTGGAGTTGCCTCACCCCGTTTGTAAGTAGGGATCCAATGTAAGTTGGATCCATGTAACCCGGGGACTGCCTGTACTAGGAAAATAACACAGCAGGACATAGATTATTCAACAAGTTTTTGGAATACAGGCAGTCCCCGACTTACGCGGATCCGACTTATGTCGGATCCGCAGTTACGAACGGGGCTTTTCTCGCCTGTGTACTCCGGGGCGAGAAAAGCTGCTCCGCATCTCCCTGGTCTGCAGGCCAGGAAGACACGGAGCAAAGCCGCGGAGGGGCTCGGGCAGCCGGGCAGCCCAGGCGTGCCTGGGCTGTCCCGCCGCCGACTTCCCCCGGGGCTTTGCAAAGCCTCGAGGGAAGCCGGCGGCGGGACAGCCCAGGTGCACCCGGGCTGTCCCGCTGCCGGCGTGCTCCAAGGCTTTGCTCCCCGTCTCCCTGCAGACCAGGGAGACGTAGAGCAAAGCCACGGAGCACGCCCACAGGGGGACAGCTCAAGCGCGCCCGGGCTGTCCCGCTGCGGGCGTGCTCCGCGGCTTTGCTCCCCGTCTCCCTGGTCTGACCAGCAGACCAGGGAGATGGGAAGCAAAGCCTCGGAGCATGCCAGCAGTGGGACAGCGTGGCATGCCTGGACTGTCCTGATGCCCGCGTGCTCTGCGGCTTTGCTCCGTGTCTCCCAGGTCAGCAGACCAGGGAGACGGAGCAAAGCCGAGGAGGACTTGGGTGTCCCGCCACCCCCATCTCCCTGGTCTGCTGGGGGGGTGTGCAGCTAGTGCCCCCCCCCAGCAGACCAAGCTTTTCTTGCCTACCCCTGGGGTAGAGCAGCTGGGGGCTGCCGGGTTGGTCCCACAGCGCCACTCCGGACCAACCCGGCAGAACCCCAGCTGCTCTGCCCCAGGAGTCCTGTTACAGCCGCTGCTGGTCAGTTTCAGCAGTGGCTGAATCAGGACCGCCTGGGGCAGAGCAGCTGGGGTGCTGCTGGGTTGCTCCAGTAGCGCCGAGGAGCCGCGCTACTGGAGCAACCCAGCAGCACCCCAGCTGCTCTGCCCCAGGCATCCCCAAGTCAGCCGCTGCTGAAACTGACCAGCGGCTGACTACAGGAAGCCCGAGGCAGACTTGGGGACGCCTGGGTTTCTTAAGTTGAATCTGTATGTAAGTCAGAACTGGCGTCCAGATTCAGCCGCAGTTGAAACTGATCAGTTTCAACAGCGACTGACGCCAGTTCCGACTTACATACAGATTCAACTTAAGAACAAACCTACAGTCCCTATCTTGTACGTAACCCAGGGACTGCCTGTATAATAAAGACATTTTTTTAATTTCAGAAGGAAGAAAAAGCTACTGGGGCAGAGGCTGTTTTAGATTTAATATTGACAAATAAGGAGGACCTGCTTGAGAATTTGAAAGTGGAAGGCAGCTTGAGTTAAAGTGACCATGAAATGATATGAGTTAAAGATTCAAAGGAATGATAGGAGGGAGAACAGCAAAATAAAGGCAATGCATTTTAGAAAGACAGACATTAGCAAACTTAGGGAACTGATAGATAAGATCCCATGGGAAGCAAGTCTAGGGGGGAAAACAATTGAAGACAGTTGGCAGTTTTTCCAAAAGACATTAAGAGCACAAGAGCAAACTATTCCACTACATAGTAGATATAGAAAGTATGGCAAAAGACCACCCAAGCTTAACCAGAAGATCTTAAATAATCTGTAAATCAAAGAAGAGTCCTGTAAAAATGAGGTAGGATCGGAAGCTAAAATAAGGAAAGAAAAAGTTTAAAATTACTTTTACAAGATAGATGTCTTCAAATTACCAGTGCCTGATAAAATGCATCCTAGAATACTGAAGGAGTTGACTGCGGAGATATCTGAGCCATTTGCTATTGTTTTTGAAAAGTCATGGAAGATTGAAGAGATTCCAGGAGAATGGAAAGGGGCAAAAATAGAGCCCCTCTATAAAAAGGGAAATAAGAACAAACCAGGGAATTACAGACTGGTCATTTAAATTTTGGTAGGGAAAGATAATGGAGCAAATAATTAAAGAATCATTTTGTAAACATCTAGATGATAAGATGATAACTAGTAGTCAGGATGGATTTGTCAAAAGTAAATTGTCAAACCAACCTGATAGTTTTCTTTAGCAGGGTAACGAGCCTTGTGGATAGGGGGCAAGTGGTAGTTGGGTGTATGTATCTAACTTTAGTAAGGCTTTTCATATAGTTTCTTGTGATCTTCTCATTAATAATCAAGGGAAATACAACTTAGGTGGAGTCACTGTACTGTGGTGCATAACTGGTTGGACAACCATTTCCAGAGAGTAGTAATCAGAGTTTCGCAGACATGCTAGAAGGGTATAACAAGTGAAGTCCCTCGGGGATCAGTTCTGGTGCTGATTCTGTTCAATATCTTTATCAGTAATTTAAATAATGGCATAGAAAATACACTTACAAAGTTTACGGATTATATCAAGCTGGGAGGAGTTGCAAACAAACTGGAGAAGTGGTGGGAGACAAATAGGATGAAATTCAATAAGGACAAATGCAAAGTACTCCACCAAGAAGGAAAAAAAATTGTACTTATGATGGACTAAGAAGGAGTACTGCAGAAAGAGATCTACGGCTCATAGTGGACCACAAGTTAACTATGAATCAACATTGTGAGACTTGCAAAAAAAGCAAACATCATAGCAGGAGTATTGTACGCATGACCTGAGAAGTAATTCTTCTGCTCTACTCTGTGATGATTAGGCCTCTACTGGAGTCCTGTGTCCAGTTCTGGGAGCCATACTTCAGGAAAGATGTGGACAGATTAGAAAAAGTCCAGAGAAGAACAACAAAAATGATTAAAGGTCCAGAAAGCATGACTTAGGAGGCAAGATTGAAAAAAAACTGGGTTTGTTGAATTTAGAAAAGAGAAGACTGAGAGGGGACATGATAACCATTTTCAACTCCCTAAAAGGTTGTTACCTAGAATGTTGTTACAAGGAAGAGAGGAGAGAATTATCCTCTTTAATCTCTGAGGATAGAAGAAGCAATGGGCTCAAATTGCAGCAAAGGAAGTTTAAGTTGGGCATTAGGAAAAAATTCCTAACTATGAGAATGGTTAACCACCACAATAAATTGCCTCAGGTAGTTATGTAATCTCCGACACTAAGTATGTTTAAGAGCAGTTTAGACAAATACCTACCAGGGATGGTCTAGATAGAACTTGGTCCTGCCATGGGTGCAGAGGACAGGATTAGATGACTTCTCAAGGTCCCTTCCAGACCTATGATTGTATTGGCTCCATAGAAGGCCAAAATGAAACTTTAATGTGTGTTTGCAGAATTGGGATCCAAATGATCTTACTTAGCAAGGTAACATGCTTCTTTTCTGTGGATGAAAACATACATGAAATGTGTGGTTTCAGAAATATGGTCAGATATTAGCTGAATGTTTTCAGGGTAAAATCCTTGTCTCAAAGCAAGTGTATAGCAGGTGATGTCTAGTCAGGCTTTACAGAAATAGGAAAGATCCTCATTGGACTTCACATTTATGACATGAGATCTTTAATCATGTTCTTTTCCAACAAGCAGAAGGTAGATGATTACTTTCAGTTGAATGAAGCAACATTATGAATGCAACTGTTAGCCAGATTACATACTTTTTAGGCAATTAAGTGTCTATTAATCCTTTTGAATGATCTGTTGTACTGTACCAAGATGAAAACAGGAATCTGGAAGTCTTGTTACCAAGTTTTCCCTTCTTTCCCACCCCAGATTGGTCAATTAGGACTATCTTAGTGTATATTGCTTCTCTGGGTATCAATAAATTAAGAGCTCTACAGATTGAACACACCACTGGTTTCCTTATGCTTAATCCGGCCATAACAGGTCCCATTGCCAACTAACTTTCTGACCAACATAGGCTCCCCAGCACCTTTCTGCAATATGTGCTCCAAATTTTCTGAAGAGAGTAATGTTAAGAAGACAGAGTGGAGTTTAAATAATAGCATTGGCTCATTTATTTATTTAGTGCAAACAGAATGCTTGGATCTCCCTAGAACCAAACAACAGGATATATTCTTGCCTAATATATTTAAGGTGAAATTTAAAATTTTGCACAGGCCATTCCTCATTAGCAGTAGCTGCATATTATCCAGGAAACATATATCCTAGATGAGAACCATCAAGAAGAACCCCACTTAAAAAGGCATCATAAAAAAGAGGCAGGAATGGAGTCTGGTCCTATCCCAGGCTGGAAAGATTACTCTTAACTGTGTATGTAATGCCTTATTAATCTAGTGATGCTTCAGCAAGAATCCCTCTACAATCCTAGACCATCAGAATTGTGGTCCATCTTTGCAGAAGTTCAGGTGAAACTCTTCCAAACAAATTGGATGGTACATTTTTAATTTATTTAAATATTTTCGCTTTTCCATGACCATTATGCTTTCCACATGTCTGCATGGCCACTCTTTGCTAGCTGGGTAATATGCAGGATTCGGTATCCTTAGTTTCTTCTTCAAATGACACATGGCGACTTTTCTTGTGATAGCTCACTAAATAGCTATAAGAAATAGGCAGTGATTATACTGCTTGAAAATGTCAGACCTTAGATCCCGCCCACAGTGTGTGTATTTATACTGTTGTTGCTTGTTTATGATTGTACTGCTGAAGAGCCAAGCTCTACTTGAGGATTTATAGCTAAGTTGTGTCACAGTGTCTCAGAGAACATGTCTATGACAGAATCTAAAAATTGTAGAGTCTATGCTCTCACTTACTGTCTGGAAGCTCCATGGTGTTGACCTGTCTAATACTATTAAATGCTCCCTCTTAGGCTGTTTACAGTTTTCCTGCCAAACTGGGATCAGAACTATAACCTTTTTGCCCCACCTCATATGTCTAAGCCTTAGCTTGTCAATCATACCAGGTTTTCTGCTTTTTATGTGTTTTAGCTATGTTATTATAATGTGCTATGGCGATAAACTCTCCTAGCCTCTTGTGGTAGTCCAACACATATTGTACTGCTGACTTCTGTGATGCTACCAGGCTTGCTTTTTCACTTGTCCTTCATGAGGACCAGGAGCCTTTTTGCCCTTATGCAAACAAGAGTATGAAAGATATAATCTCAGTGGATTCTTCTGAAACCTCTTGATATCAAAGAGCAGTTGTTACAGTTATTTGTCCCATTCTCCTTCATACTTTCCTAGATAGGTTCTCAACTTGGCTTTGATTGTCCTACTGAAAGCCCCATCAGACATTACATCAGTGAGTGACATGAGAAGGCCCACAAATTTCTCACTCAATGTGTCAAGCTTGTCAAGACTGTTAACATTTTCACCAGAAGAATTTGTTTCTTGGTTCTCCTCTGATGACCATTCCCTCAGATGTCTGTATAACACACATAACTCAAATCTTTTGTCACATAATACAACATATTTTTCCTTGAAAAAGAGTGGAAATGTAAAGATTATATAACTTCACCTTTCACTACACTTGGGCAAAAAGTGAAATGGGAAGCAAAAGAACACATTAAACTGCAAAAATAGATCAGACAATGGTTCACCTAGTATAATATCTTATCTCTGGCAATGTCCAGTACCAGAGAAAAGTGAAAAGAAATATTTAATGGATAATTATCGAGTCCCTTGCCCACAAGAGAAGTTTCTTCCTAACCCCTATTAATATATGCCATGAAACATAAGAACATATATATATATTAATGAATTCCATCTTTCTGCACTCCACCCCATAGGACCTTAATAGGCAGAAGAATGAATTTCACCCCCAAATGAATCTTATATCTCAGTCTCAGCTTGAGTCTTGAAGATTCATTTTTAGACAGAAATACTCACTGGAAGTCTATAATAAAGTTATTTTATTTTTTTAAATGCCATATCTTTGTTAGATATTAAAGCTTAGTGCTGATACTTTTTTGCTCCTTTCTCTAACATCCTTTTAACGGCTATTTGCAAAAAAAATTAATATAGTATATATTTTAATAATATCTTGGAAAAAGGAAATAAAGTAAATAAATAGGAGACCATGATTGATTCATTAATACAACATACAAATCCTTTGCCCGCCTAAATAACTTACAGTGTGCTAATGCTTCTTCAGAATACACTCTGCTTCTCTTATGAATGTGTGAGGGATCTGTTTTTTAAAGACTGTGCATGTTTTCTTTTGTTTTTGTATGCTGGTTTTCACTTATCCTTAGAACTGTTATGGTATTATTTTGGTACAGGTGTTTAGGAAGACTCACATCAATGCTTTTAATCTTCTAATTATGTAGACTAATTTCACATCTGGAAATTTTACAGTTTAATAATTGAAAGACATTCTTAGTCTGAAGAAAAGAAAGGGATCTTAGTGTGCAATAAGATTGACACGATAACATTTGGATAAATGAATTTTTTGTTAATTTTAGAAGACTTACGTTCCAAAGTAATTTAAGGTTTCTGTGTTTGTTTATATTGCTTTTTAATGTGACAACTGTGACACACATTTCCACAACAGATGGATTAATGTCATTTTTTTAAAAAAAAATTACTTCACCTAGACAGGTGTTTCCTGTATATGTTTGACATGAAATTAAACATAGCTCCAGATGTTCTGTTTGTAGCAAAGCCAGTTAATTTTATTAGAACATTTAATCACAGATCAACAGTGTAATAGAAATGCAGCCAATGTGAAGCAGATATTTAACAGAACTTCCTAATGAATAAGTGAAAGAGTCTATGTATGAAAAACCTGTGAGCTTATGTGAATTGCTTTGGCATACTACCTTTTTTGAATTCAAATCAGAAGTTCTGATGTTTGCTTATATTAAAGAAATTTCACGCCGTATAGGTGTTTTTGACTAGTTGATATTAAAAGTTTACAGCATCCCAGATTCTCTATCCATATATGTGCTTAATCTAGTCTGATGTAAAGCTGTGACATAGTATATAACAAAATATCAAAGATTCCTTGTGTTTTATAAAAAAAAAAAAAAACAACCACCTGCTCTATATGGATGCTTGGTATCCTCCCATCAGTCTAGGGCTGTTGATGTTATAGATGATTGCTCGACTTGCATTGCAGGCAGGCAGGGACAGCTGCTCAAAGTTCTGCTATGCCAGACTTAAACATCATTACCTGCCTAGTTATTCTTCCTCTAAGATTAGCTATAGATTTCCCATTAATTATTACATCACGTTTATTCATCATTAATAAAATAGACCTCTGTGTGCTGTCACAGATTATTTATTTATTTATTTATTTATTTTACTATAATGAAAGAAAGTGAAGAGAAGCTTGGGCCTGTCTTTGTTATACCTTTATCAAATTTTCCATTGTTCCTCTATGGTCATCTCAGGGCTAGAGTGAAAATATTCATAATTTTCTTCTTTGAAATATTAGGTATCTATACTCACTAATAATAACTTCAAGCATTTCTGTGATTGATGTTTTTTGTTGGCCTGTCACTTCATTGTATAGAAGTTTGTTTTAATGAGTTTCTCTAATGAATATTTTATATTGATACTTGGATGAATGGCATATGGTAAATGCAAGGTAAATTACAGCTCTTTAAATAAATATTTTTCATAAATTATTTATTTTGTGATGCCTGTATTGGTTAGATGTCATGTCAGATGAAGACTGGAAACTATTTACTCTAATACTTATTTGTGAGTTGAAAAAAGTAAAAGACTTTTAATTATTAACAAGCTTCCAATATACCCGTGTAATTTATGGGAAATTACCATAAACTGTATAGGATTACAATTTTGTGAAGACAGTTTTAGTTGTATAATGCAAAACAAAATAATCTCTTGTGTTTTTACAAGAATCGTTATTTATTCATATAAAAATATTATGCTATTTCTGCTAAAACTCATTTTGAAGAATTTCTGGTTTCTCTAGAATTATGAGTTCTTGTCAATTGTCATTATTTCTCGCAAGAGCTGATGGCAATTTTAATAGTGTAAAAAAGAAAACCCAGTTAAAAAAATTTGAAAATATTTGCAGAGGGACTAGATTGAATTGCCTTTGTTTTGCATTTTAGTGCATGACTACTGAGGACAGAGCTTCAGGCTTTGGATGAGGCGCTGCTCATTAAAGGCCCAATACTGTGAGGTACTGAGAGCTATTAACTTCCACTCAATCCACCTGCAGTTGAGGATTTTAGCATCTTCCAGAACCAAATCAATTCTGATTTCCGATGTGCACACCTAGAAGTTAAATGATCCACAGCCCTCCCACAGCTGATGTTGCCCAGGAGATTACCAGGGACCCTGGCACTGGCAGCAGGGGCCAACACCATCCTGCATTTACTGTGGTGGTGAGAAACAAAGCAACTTGGCCCTTGCCCACTCCACTCCCTCCGAGCCTGCCTCCCAGTCTTGTTGCTTGGGGGAGCAGAGCAGAATGAGCTGGGGCTGGGTCACTCCACTTCCTGTGCCTCCTCACCATCCGTGCTCCATGCCCACCCCCATTGAATTGTCCAATGGTAAAGAACCATAGTCACTAAGGGTATGTCTACACTACCCCGCTAGTTCGAACTAGCGGGGTAATGTAGGCATACCGCACTTGCAAATGAAGCCCGGGATTTGAATTTCCCGGGCTTCATTTGCATAAGCGGGGAGCCGCCATTTTTAAAACCCCGCTGGTTCGAACCCCGTGCAGCGCGGCTACACGGGGCACGAACTAGGTAGTTCGAACTAGGCTTCCTAGTTCGAACTACTGTTACTCCTCGTGAAATGAGGAGTAACGGTAGTTCGAACTAGGAAGCCTTGTTCGAACTACCTAGTTCGTGCCCCGTGTAGTCGCGCTGCACGGGGTTCGAACCAGCGGGGTTTTAAAAATGGCGGCTCCCCGCCTATGCAAATGAAGCCTGGGAAATTCAAATCCCGGGCTTCATTTGCAAGTGCGGTATGCCTACATTACCCTCCTAGTTCGAACTAGGAGGGTAGTATAGACATACCCTAGGAGTGCCAACTTCACACAATAGTGTGCACATGTAACCCATGGTGAGTGTATGTTCCTCATCAACAGAGCAAAAGCCCATGTTTTTAAGCCTGTAAATCATTGTCTGAGTTAGCCCATGTTTTTAAGGATGCATGCACATGCACATGCATTCTAACTGTAACATCATCATTGCGTAACTTTCTTCTAGACATCTGGAACTTCCCCAATGTTGTCAGACATATTGCAAATTAACATTAGGGATCCAGCAAGCTCCTAAGCAAGGTATTTTAAAACTCTTAAGTGCAAATTATCTAGGGATGCTAATTTTAAAATGTCTAACTTTAGTACTTCCTGTTTAACACCCTGCTGAGGTACTAATGTGTTGTCATCATCATAGCATATGACATTATTTGGGACTTTTTTCCATATAGGCAACAGAAAGACATAATGAACACTTCTACCTTTTTTGTATTATTATTGATAAACCTGCTATTTCCATCTAAAAATGAACCAGTACCATTTTTAGGATTCTTTTTGTCCCCAATATACTTTAAAACACCTTATTTTTCTTAACTCTGCCAGCCATAGTTTTCTCCTTGTGCCTTTTGCTTCATTATCAGTTCAGATTTATATTTATTAGTACTCAATTTCTCCCTTCTTTTCCATTTGTTATGCTATTTTTGTATTATTTTATTTTGATAGCTGCCTCCACTTCCTCTCTAAGGCAATTTAGTTTTTTTTTTTTGTTTTTTACCAATATGGCCTTTTTCCTTGATTGTGTTTTTTTTTGAGCACCTAGTAAAATGTTCTTAAACTATTCCCAAAATCATTCACCTATTTCTGAAAGAATTCTTCCTTCCAGCTGATTTGTCTGATAATTATCAGCTTGTGAAATTGGCCCTTTTAGAGCATCCTGTATACATATGAGTGGAGTGAGCTTTATCCTGTTTGCACATTTGAGATATATATGTCATGCAGAAAGCCAGGAGGAGAAAGAATGTTGATGATCAGGAAAAAGATTCTAGTAACGTGAAAATTGAGCTTAAGTAAGACCTGGGGATAGCAGATTTCTTCCCCTAGTTTTAATTATGATTTTTGAAACCTTGGGATTTGGAGGGAGAACTTTCCCTATCCTGCAGAATTTTCTCAATGCTCTGACCTCATGTTTTCTCCTCTAACAAACAACACTTCATACACCTAATCATCGGGGCTTTATCTACAATAAATAGGTTAATTTTCCTGAGGTCAAAACTAAGGTTTAGCATGACCGTGAGAATTTGATGTGTGTGTACTTTATGTGTTTATATGTGAGAGATGGAATTTAGTTCTTAATGAGGGTGAAGAGTTTGTCAGTGAAAAGGGCTAATGGGATGTGGGAGTGCAAAGGAGGTTCTCTTAACTGTTTATTTCCTTACTTTCAAGGGTTTGTGTGGGTGGATTTGGTGCTAAAGCAACTATAACTGATGTTTAACAAAGTTTTCATCATTGGGACTTGTGTGTGACTGTGCATGTGCACATGTTTTGTGAATATATGTGCATATACACATGAACACATTCTTCTCAGTGAATTGAGGCATACCACAAGCTGGGATTTCAACTTGAAACAGCCACTAAGCTATGGCTGAGCTCAATCATAAACACTGTGACATATCTTACACTTCAGCAAGAGTAATGCCACATGCCATGAAAGGCTGTAACCCTTTCACCTGTTTCATATAGTCATTTTCTGTTCAGTTCTCTTCTGTCACACCCTACAAGCTTGTGTGTAAGTGTGTAGGGACAGACAATTATTATGCATTTCTTGGACAGCTTGCATATGTATCCTGCAGTTACAGCCACAAATATTTTCATTTATCGCACAATGTTAATCTCAGTTACCGTGAAGATCCATGTTGTGTCCAGTAAAGAAACTGGAAGTCTAGATTTCAAAAACAAAGCATGACAGATTTTTATCAAAATACATAACGAGAGCCTCAGAACAACTCATTATTACAGAGAAGCACCTGACCAGTCAAACAGGAGGAGCTTTGAATGCCTTCTATTTACTGTAATTGTAAATACCATTATGAGAAAATATGGCACTTATATTCTAGCCACAAATAACTTGCTACTTGCGGATTTATTTTGGGATACAAGACAATGTTAGGATCCAAATCAATATTTTTAAGTGAAAGCTTTTACCTTCTCCCCCTCTTTTGCATTCTTCATTGAATATAAAATATATACAAATGTAGTCTCCATTAGAGCCAGCGTGGGGTTTTTTTCATTTGCTTAGAGAATTTAATAGACCACACCCAAAAAGTTTGGTTTTTTCCCTTGTAATTTGTGTCAGAGAGACTTATGTATTGACAAATGTGTTATATCCCTCTAAAAATGCTGCCTCGTATGGTTTTTATTTATTGCACAAATATTTATATTTATACTACAATAGTCTCTTGATCTATGTCAGGGCTTTGTCCCATCAGACTTGAAAGACCTCTGACAATTAGATAATTGCACTCAGCAGTCTTAAATTATGCACTTTGCTTTTTTAAAATATAATACCAGTTTTTAAAAATGCATTTGAGTCCAGCAGCTCCCTTTGACGCCCCCGGACAGTATTTTAAGAACTCATTTGTTTGAGAGGTTTTTAATCTGGAGACATTGAAAAGTTACACCCGCTGTGATGTCGTCAATCACGCCAGGAGGAAAAATAGTGGCATGATTTGTTATCTGTTATTTCCCTTGCTGTGGTGACTGTCTCCCAGTGCCAGGTCTGTCCTTAAGGCCATCACTTATAGGGACCACTGTCTGTCAAAACCACAGCCAACTTTAAGGTCTGCCTTTGTTGCAGCAGACAAATGAGTCTGACCTTTAACAATAAAATAGGCACCTACTGAGAGAGATGAAACAGCAACTGAAATTAAGAACACCATACGGCCATTTCAAACACTCAAGAAAAGTTAGGACTTGAACTATAACTTAATTATAAGAGTAAATGTGGGTAGATGTTGTCAATAATGAAACAGACATGGTCAGAAGCATCGATTAGCAGTGGGGACTAAAACTTAGTTCGTCCAGGAATCGCCGTTCATTTCATTAATTATGAATAGTATCGATGGGGTTTATTAAAAATATTGCAGCAGCAATTGCAGTTCAAGCTTTATCAGGGGGGTTAAAGTGGGAAGCAAAAGTGTACGTATCATTTATGCATATTCTAGATGGGCAAAGAAAAAAAATACGGACACACTAACCCTTTGATTTACACTAATAGCTACTTCAAAAGCTCTTCAGAAAAGGGCCTCTGCCTAACTAGTTATTGGATGTGAGGTGGTCATTGATATTTTGTAATGTTTCAAAGCACAGTCTGAACATTCCAGGCAAGGCATTGTAAAGACCACAGCACAGTTTGTGGTTTGAAAGGATCTTGTAACCCAACCTGGCAAGTGGTCAGCGGAGACTGTATTTTACAGAGCAACACAAATCAATCTTATTGAACACTTTCCAGGTAATATAATATTCTGCCTGAGACAATAATGAAATTAGCCTATAGATTTTGTTTAAATATTGAAATACCATTTGAATATTTAATGAAATACCATACTCTATAGATATGCAGATTTTTGTGGTTTTCATTTAAAAAAAACATTGATTTTATAAACATCCTTTATAATCATCAGGATATTCATAATACAAAAATCCCTTTCTTTGTCATGCTGTTCATATTTAGTTAGACTAGATCATGCTAAGTGCTGAGAGCCTTCAACTTCAGTAAGGTCAGAAGGAGACAAGGGCACGCAATAGGACTGAGCCTCTAGTCGTTAATGTGTTAATGTATTCATCACAATCCTTAAATCAGCATAAAGGCTTTTGGCTTTTAATGTTACAAGAACAAAAATATTTTTCATCTAAATACTTTCATTTTGTATTGTTCTTATCGGATGTGTGCTTTGTTTTTCATTCTTTTGGAAATGATCTATTTAGCGTTGCTGTTTTTTATTCCCAGCAGGTATGTTTTATCACATTTTCTAGTGAAAAATAAAATCACGCTGTTTTTCGAGAAAAGAAAATCTCCAGAGATCTGAGTTCCGATCTGAGGATTGGTTCAAGGTGAAATCTGTTCATTTTTCTCCGTGTAGCCCCTAGTAGAGAGATGCACATCATAAAAAGTAACATAGAATTTCCTATAATCAAAAGCTTTTGCCAATTTAAAGACCCAACTTTTTAATAGGCCTGGAGGTTCAATTGTAATCGTACTCTAGAGTGCTTATCCTTTCAGCTTAGGGTTAAAAAGCTTTGACAAAGCACCATGGGGAAGCTTGGATTGCCCTCACCTACACTGTACGTAGCCTTGGGATGGATAAATACAGTCTCATTCTCTATTGCTACTGACTGCCTCCAGGAACACTAAATTTTAAGAGAGAAAAACATGAATCCTGTATTTCAAGAGAGGTGGAACTAAGCCATTGTTCACTTCCCTTAAAAAAAGATATTCAGTGGCCAGTTCAGATTGCCCTAGGGACACCTAAAGCTGCATTAAGTACTTGTGAAAGTGAAAATCCACCGGGAACCCAATTCCAGTGTTTAAACCTCAGCATGAACAGTGGAGTTCCTAGCAGGGTTCACTTTTACATGTCTTTATAGCCAGGTTCAAAACGTACTGTATGTGCAGCAAGAATCTGCTATTCCTGCTAACCTACAGAATGACTATAAAGACATAGCCTCTTCAAAAATCCCTGAATGGAAGTCTAGGAAAGCAAACGTGTATTTAATTATAACATAACATTAGCCGCAGAAGTGGTGGTGAAGTACTAAGAAGTCTATTTTGTAAGGTTTCATGTACTATTTTGTGTATTTTCTGCAGTACTGACACTGCATATTTGTAAAATGTAAAGACATGAACACTTCCCAAAGATGTGTACATTAAGGGTGTATCTACACGCTAGGGCTTAACTCAAAATAAGCTACGTTAATTGAGCTATGTCAACTGCGTATCTTATTTTGAAATAGCATGTTTCAAAATAGGGAGCGTCTACACAGCACTTATTTCAAAACAGAGCACTCTTTCTCCAATTTACCTTATTCCTCGTACAATGAGGGTTACAGGAGTCAGAGTAAGAAGTCCTCCAACTTGACAGTATTTTGACACTATTTCGAAATAATTGCTTGCTGTATAATTTATTTCAGAACAGCACTAGCTATTTAAAAACAGTGTTTCAGTATGGACATACACTGAGGCTACGTCTACACTGGCATGATTTTCCGAAAAGTTTTCCATTAAAAGCATTTTCGGAAAAGCATGTCTAGATTGGCAGGATGCTTTTCCGCAAAAGCACTTTTTGCAGAAAAGCGTCCGTGGCCAATCTAGACGTGGTTTTCCGCAAAAAAGCCCCGATCGCCATTTTCGCGATCGGGGCTTTTTTGCGGAAAACAGTACTGTGCTGTCTACACTGGCCCTTTTGCACAAAAGTCTTTCGGAAAAAGACTTTTGCCCGAACGGGAGCAGCATAGTATTTCCGGAAAAGCACTGACAATCTTACATGAGATCGTCAGTGCTTTTCTGGAAATTCAAGTGGCCAGTGTAGACAGCTGGCAAGTTTTTCCGCAAAAGCAGATGATTTTGCAGAAAAACTTGCCAGTCTAGACACAGCCTAACAAAGGCTGAATAGAGGATGGCATTTCATTTCATGGCAACTTTTGAGGCTGCAAAATTTGGTTTTGGTTCCACATTGGAGTGAAAACAAAACCTTCTGAATGTTTTTATAAACATGGTCTTGGATGGAACTAAAACATGGGTGATTGGCCTGGCAGTTGGGTCAGCTTGGGATGTAGTAGTTCCAAGTTCAAATCACTGCTCTGCCTGTTTCACAGAATTTTCTCATGGTGAATCAGACTGAGATTTGAACTTTGGTCTCCAAAATCTCAAGCCAGGGCCTGAGCAACCACATTACAGAGCACAAGATTCTCACTCATTCCCCCCGTCTCCTGTTAGAAACCCAGCTGATATGCCTGGGTCTCCACTCAATGTTTCAGCTTTGACTAAACAGTATGTCTGTGTCTACATTGGTGCGATCTCGCACAAAAGCACTTGCTTTTGCACCAAAACTTGCTGCCTGTCTACACTAGCCACGAGTTCTTGCGCAAGAACACTGACATTCTAATGTATGAAATCAGTGCTTCTTGCACAAGAACTATGATGCTCCCACTCAGGAATAAGCCCTCTTGCGGAACTGTTCTTGTGCAAGAGGCCAGTGTAGACAGGCAACATGAATTTCTTGCGCAAGAAAGCCCTATGGTTAAAATGGCCATCAGAGCTTTCTTGCACAAGAGACCGTCTACACTGGCATGGATGCTCTTGCGCAAAAGCACATCTCTTGCGTAAAGGCACGTGCCAGTGTAAACGCTCTCTTCTGGAAGAGTTTTTGCACAAGAACTCTTCTGCAAAAGAGTTCTTGTGCAAAATCATGCCAGTGTAGACGTACTCTATAGGTCAGTGAAACAAATTTTTCTGAAAATGTTCTGACCAACCATAATAATAAATATCAAAGGTATATAAATCTAAAAATTAATGGTAGACCATGTCTTTTAAATATCAGATTTGTTTGTCTGCATAACCTTGGTACTTAGGGTCCCCAGCTGTAGACAGGACCCCAGTTTTCTTGGAGTCCAGATACAGATCAAAGGACAATCCCTGCCCTAAGGGGATTACACTACAGACAGAAAACAGGAGACAAGACACAGATATAGACAGATAGGGAAGTACAAATAAACCCTGAGCTAGTATTGGTGAACCTGGAAGGCAGTAGCCTCTGTGCACTAGCAGTCAGTTGTCAAGTGTTTGGGAGAACACATGGCAAAGGAGAGTTTGGAGGAGAGATTTGAAGCTGCACAACGTTTTGGAGTGATAAATGAAAATGAGAAAAATTCATGGCTGTAACCTGTCCATGACTTTTACTATGAACACCCCAAATTAAATCTTAGCTGTCCTCAGGGCCCAATGTTGTGGTGGACCCCTATGGCCAGCCCTACCAACCACTGTGCAGACCATCCCCAGGTTCATCTGCCAAGTAGCAGCTGGTGTGGCTGCCCTGGGACTGCTGGTCCAGCCAGCATAGCTGACCCAGAACCACTGGTCTGGTCACTGCTCTGGCTGCACACAGGACTGCTGCTCAGGTGGTCACTGGAGCCAGCTGGCTGGGACCACAAAGTAGTGGCTGGTGTGGTTGCCTCCTGGGCCACTGCTTACATGGTTCCCAGTAGCATCAGCCACTACTCAGCACCTACCTGTCCAAGGCCACCAAGACTACTGCTGCTGCCTCTCTGGGGCTGTTCTTGCAGTAGCTGGTGTGGCGCAGCCCTGGGGCTACCTGACTAGCTGGCTCCAGGGCCAATTGTTCAGGCAGCCCTGTGGTTAGCCGCACTGGCCACTGCAGCTGTGGGATTTTACAAGGTCACAGAAAGCCATAGACTCTGTGACAGATCCACAGCCTTACTGATGTGCACAGAATCTTGAAGGGATAATAAACTGCTGCAACTGTAGGCTCATGAAATAGACTCCCAGTTCTTTTGGAAAGTGATGGCCTCAGCTGTGTTAAAGATAAGCCTGAAACTTGAAGTTAGCCAGCAGAAATGTTGTCCTTTTGTTGTCTGTCTAGTTGCTTTTCTGGCCTCACATTCATGGAATTACCATAGCTCTTGCCTATTGGGATCTGGCCCCTGCTGAATGATCCTTCCCCAGCCAACTGCTTCTTTGCACAAAAAGGCTCAGAGGGTGGGTGCCATAAGTATGTGCTAGATAAAAAATCCAGCACAATGCTTTACCTCTCACTGTACAGGATGGCCCAATCATACATAGCCTTCTGCTTGAGTTTGTGATAAGGGGCTAACCGATCTTTCAGCATTACAGTGAACTCCTGCCAGAAAGCAACATTAGCAGTTGCCTTTCATTGATCCTCCACTCTACCCCTATTTTCAGACGTGCACACATTTTTGCTGGCTATCCATGAATTGCTCTAACTTGGTAAGATAGATGTTTGTCTGTTTAAACAAGTGGAAAGCTGGTTGTTGTGAAACATACTAAAGAAACTGTAAGAGATTCTTTTGTGTCGGATGACAATTTCCCCAAACACAGTAAAACTGTAGCTAGAGCCCTGCACAGATACAAAATTTTGTATCTGCATTCACATCTGGATATGGATGAACTGCGGATATCTGCAAATTTGCAGAGTTTTAGATCCAAAATTTGTATCTGCATCCATATCTGCAAAAATGAGCCATGGATATCTACATTCACAGATGCAGATATCCATGGATATACAGCAGATATCCACAGATTTGCAGAGCTCTAACTGTAATCTCTGTGTCAACACATCTACCATGATGTACCCTGGCTAGCTTGGGACTCCATATCAAATCCAGCTGAGGTTACATCAGAATACTGCAAAGGAATCGCAACTTGAGCACTGCTTTATCCAGTTCTCAGCTCTGGATAAAGGGTCTTCATTTAGCCAGAGCAGAGGACTCTTTAGCATCCCAAATACCAGCCTAATCTTCAATGAGCAATTTACTGGAATCTGTGTCTGATCAGATGCTACAGAAGCCTAATGCTTGTAACAGTTCATCCTCGATATATGTAAATACCCAACTTAATGCAAATGCACTAGCTTAGCTATGATCTCACCCTGGTGGCCTGTTTCCTGGATCTCAGATGACACAAACTTCATGGGAGGATATAGTCCTGAACATTTTTTTAAAAACAAAACACAAAAACAAAAAAACTCTACAAGAGATTGAGAAATGATTATTACCTTAAAAGACTGAGCAAATGGTAAATATTACTTTTAGGTTCAAAAGTTACTGGGTCATTGGTGTCTGCATGAATCAGCGGTACTCACTATAGCCTCCTCTCTATTACTAAAGAGATAACTGCAGTGATCTACACCCAAGGTCTAGTGCACATTTTTGCTTTGTCTGTGCTAGGAATATGCTATCCATGTTCAACACCGGTTTAGATACAATAATGTACTTGCTAAGGTAAACCAGAGACTCGCATTTTCCCATCTAATCACACAGAGAAAATGGCTAAAATATTTTGTCACATAGACACAATCTTCTGTCACATAACTGAAAGTAATATGAAACAGAAAATCTGCCGTTACATGAAATCTTCATCCCTGATGTGGAATATATAAAACTGTCCGAAAGTCTTCTTATGAATTTCCTCAGCACATTGCCCTTATATAATGTTTTTCATCCATGGCTCTCCAAGAACTTTTCCAGACATATTATTTTGCCCCACTAGCTAAAATAGGCACACAGACGTAAAGGGATGCTATGACAAAGTCAATGGCAAAATTGGCAAGAAACGCCTGACATGTTTTGCACCATGTTCAGTCTGCTAGAGCTCAGCTGTTTTCGTCCATTTGAGGCAAATAATTCAGCAATAGTGTACACAGCTTCTACATTTTTACTGGGGAGAAGGTCTCCACTACTCTGAACTATGCCTTTTGGGGTGCCTCTGATGAAGAAAAAGCTGCCAAATGAGCTTTTTCACTCTGAAAAGCATCATCTGCAGTTCTTGTGCAGTCTGTAACACTTAAAGCACTCATGCTTCTAATACTACACTAGATTACAGGCCTGACACACTATTTTTTTAGTTGCTTTAGCCTTGTGACTACTCAGACCAGCAGTCCATTGTTCTTAAGAGATGTAAAGCCTTGCCAGGATAGTCTTATGTCCTGAAACAACAAGTCAAGTTATGGTCTAGGATACCTGAAGACATGGATAATTCCTTAGCATCTTGCAAATAAAATTCCTCTTAGTCAATCCAAGAAAACGTAAGAATGGCCATACGGGTCAGACCAAAGGTCCATCAGGCCCAGTATCCTGTCTTCCAACAGTGGCCAATGCCAGATGCCCCAGAGGGAATGAATCAGAACCAGTTATCATCAAGTGATCCATTATCCTCTGTTTCCCATTCACAGCTTGTGACAAACAGAGGCTAAGGGCACCATTCTTGCCCACCCTGTGTACATAGATTGGTTTCAGGGGCAGAAGCTGTATTGCTCAACCTACTTTGCAAGACCATCTTCAGAGAGGCAATCAACAGTGGGGAATGTGCTCTTGTTCTTTACGGAAACCATATATTCCCCACAGAAAATAGGATAGGGAGTATTGCTAGTCTGAGAAGTAGTGTATCAGGAATTACATACCAGCCAGTACTCCTGCTTGGGCTGCCCAATAGACTGGAGGGAAAAGTCAAAAACAGACTCTATGGGACATGCCAAATCAGTATCCCTGGTGAGGCAAGTATGGACTCTGCAAAGACAGAATATCCTTGCACTGCAGATAAGGAAAAACTAGATTTAAGAGTCTGATATTTTTAAGTTATATATTTCAATCTCCTTCCTCAAATATATATTTCCACCAGACAGCACAGAGATATAGCAGCTAATTAGAAATCTGCATTTCATTTCATACCCCCAGACTTGGAAAATGTTTTTCTACTCACCTTAAAAGAGAAGCTTACATACAATATCTTGAGAATGGTTTGACAATAGAAGGTCAGGCATGACATATATTTGACATCCTAAAACCTCAAACTAGTAAAACTTTGAGGTCAAGCGAAGGTAAGATAAGAATAACCCTCTCGAGATTTTTACTGTGTATGATAGGACCACAAATAAACTTTTAAGTCTATAAGCTTCTAACATGTCTAAACTTGACTGAAAACTAAAGAGAAAGCTTATCTATTGATTTTTCACATGTAAGCTAAATGGCAAAATAGCCTTGACTCATTTGGATAACTCTATCGTTTGAAAATAATGTATGTATAAATTACACAAGCTGAATTATTCTTAAATAATGTACAAAGTAGAAATCTGGCAGAGTTCCCTCCTTCATGAATACCCTACATGCTTAGCATTAACCACACAGTTGCACGGTGAAAAAAACTGAAGCTGGGAGAGGGCTTTGGGGAGCTTTTGGGGGTGGTTTGGGGGCTTTTTAAATCTCCAATCTACGAAGAGAGATATTTCATTTTAAATTTTTAACTGTTAGTTATTTGGGCTATGTCTTTTCATACATCATATTATCATTTGGAATAGAAATATCTGATTCAGAATTTGGCAAATAATTCATAAATCTGGTATTTGTAAGGAGCAGATTTCTTTAAAGTATTCAGAAATGCTTTATGAATGAGTGAATGTCAGTGCTTATGCCTGTGCAGTATAAATATTACCTATCTAGCCTGTCACATCTAGCCCAGGAAGAGACAAAGGTTTTATTTCTAATTGGGTTTTTTATAACTATCAAATAAAAAAGCTCCGTTCGTAAAAAAATGATTAGGGCCATTTCCCTAAAAGTGTCATGTTCCAGTATTGCACTTTTTTCTGAGTAAAGTATTCCTTCTTTTTTCCTTTTTTTCTGTGACTATTAATGTCTTTTCCCCTCCATTTAAAGGATTTCTTTTCACCTTGTCTCTTGGGATGCACAGCATCTGAAAGGGATACAATAGAGTCAGCCAATATTAAATAGGTAGTCAGACATTGACAATTTCTGAAGACACCACAATGCATTAGGCTGCATAGGACAGTGCAACAAGAAGTTTCACATGGCAAAAAATATTCCTGTAAGCAGATATATGTGCTTTCCACAACAAGGTGCAACAAGTAAAGATCATTGATCCTCTTAAAGAATTAGACACATATATTGTGTGATTTACAATGTTTTAAGGAAATGTTTCGTTAGCTCTTATTCTGAGGGGCTCCTGGGCCTGTTAACCACCTATCAGGAAGGCCTGTGATGTGTTGACCAATCCTGATAGTCAGGCTTCTGCCAGGGACCCATTCATACCTCTGCCATGCCTACATTTGGACTATCAAGATTATACAGTGACCAAATATGTGGTGAGGTGACATGGGGTCCTGAGATCAAGGGGCTCAGTCAAGGCACTCTAACCCCAATAAAGCTAATTGGAAAGAAGAGAGGGTCATATACAGCTCTGCTGTATACTTCTCCTACCCCAACTGGTTGGAGGTTCTTTATTTTTAGAAGAGGAAAAGCAGTAGGTTCCCATATCCAGTTGCTCAACTGTTGTAGCTAGAGGCAGTGCGATCCAGCGGACCAATCACTGAATAGAGTTCAGAGGCCCTGGTTCTATTCCTGGCTCTGTGTCTGAGCTGATGCAGGATCTCGGGTAAGTCATTGCACCTCTGCTGGCCATTCCACTTTTTTTCTGTCATCAGTAAGCTTGCAAACTCCTTGTGAGCAAGATTGACTCTTCTTTCATTGTCTGTATTCTTTCACTGCTCAGTACATTGGGACCTCAATCTGGTACTACCATAGTAAACATAATGAATAATAATAAAAACCTCAGAAGTACTGCACCTCTCTAGTGTTTCTGCCCTTTGCTGTGTCCTTAGCTAAGCTCCTTGGATGTCTGTCAGACATCTGAAGAAACCACTAAGCAAATATTTCACATAGGGAACTTCCTTCTCCTATGTGCCAGCTCTCAAATAAAGCAAAGACTAGCATGGCTGGGGAAAGAGTCTTGGACTCCAGAGATAGGAGATAAGGCTGAGGTTAGTGGGTGCTGAGGAGGAACAGCTTTTCCTACCAAGACTGCAACAATAGGTAGGCCAGAGTATGTTCCTGCATCAGGATTTGCTAGTCTATAGTGGCTGTCCTTTTAATTTAATCTATAGAATACTGCCTCTAGAAATGACATCACAAATAGGACAGGAAGCTTGACCTTACTTCCTGCTTCAAAACAGCACTCTGGTAGGTGGTGTCCAAATGATACATCACCCCCTACAGACTATCATTAATATGTGTGGGTTTTTTGTTTTGTTTTTTGTTTTGTTTTGTTTTGTTTTGCAGGTGTAATCTGTGAATGGTTGGGAAATTTCACCATGAGAAAATGTAAAGTAATGAATTTTAAATCTCAATGGTCCTTAACTGCTGTGCAGAAGGGGATGGATGTTTGAATGTAGGCTGGTTGGAGTTAGTCCCTATTTGGACAGGGAATAAAGGAGATAAATTGATGGAGGGGAGAAGGAAAGTCAATGGAACAGTGTCCACCAGGATAGAACAGAAGCACAGAATTGTTGCTGGGGAGAGAAGACACAATAGTTGTTCTTGGGGATTGTAGAGTGTCTATGATGGGCATTAAGAGTGAGAGGTAAGAATATTTCATAGTTGTGCAAGTGTTTGAGAAACAGGAAAGCAGAGAGGAGAAACTACAAGGACAGATTAGGTCAAGATTAGTCCTATGTTCTTACTGGCTCAAGTGTTCTGGGAACACTCAAACTCAGAAGCAAAACGTCATTGCAATTTGTGGTAGAGTGTACTTTCTCATTTAATTAAGTCTCTCTGTAGAGAGCGGCTCAGATGAGTGCTGGTTTTCAAAATTCTTAGAATGCTATAGCATATCTTTGGAATTTTTATTGAATAAAAGTTAATAATACTTTGGTTTGGATCATTTAGAAGCTTTTCAATTTGTTCTGAGAAGAATCAAATTGGGTAAGAGACATGAACAAAAAGTGAGCACATCTAGAAGAAAACTGTTGAAATAGATGCATTTAGTAAAAATAAGAAAAACTTTCCTCATGAATTTCTACTGAAGAAAAATGTACAGGAGTACCTGTGACTAGAGTTAGAAGAAAAATGTATTGAGTAATGCCTGACATCACAGAAAACTGAACTACAAATGTAATGGTTTGAGGAGATACTATGTTCTAGATTCATAGATACCAAGGTCAGAGGGAATTATTGTGATAATATATTTTGACATCTTTATAACACGATACAGAATTTTCCCAAAATAATTCCTAGAGCAGATCATTTAGAACAACATCTAATCTTGATTTTAAAATGGTCAGTGAGATAGAATCCACCATGACCTTTGGCAAGATGTTCCAATGGTTAGTTGTGCTCACAGTTAAAAATGTATATCTTATTTCCAGTCTGAGTTTGTTTAGCTTCAGCTTCCAGGCATTGGACTATTTCATGCCTTTCTCTGGTAGAGAGAAGAACCCATTATTAAATATTTGTTCCCAGTGTAGGTACTTATAATCTATAATCAAATCACCCTGTACCTTGTCTTCATGAAGCTAAATAGATTTAGATCCATGTCTACACAATGAGGTAAGGTTGAATATATTAAGGTCGATTTCTTATAATCTAATTTTGTAAAATCAAAGGTCCATGTACACACTGTGTCCATGTCCACACAAATTCAAAATAGTTCGAAGTAGTGTATCTGCAGAAGGGGACTGCCATCAACTTGGAGAGCAATGCACTGTGGGTAACTATCCCACATTGCCTGCACCACTTTGCATTCTAGGTTATGCTCCCAGTGCACATTGGGACCAACACTGTGCAGCAGGTGGTTCAGGGTTCATGTTGTCAGTGTCCCATAATGCACTTATCTACTCTCTCCCCCCTTGCTTGAGATCAACAGGAAACAGTCTTGTGTGCCCTTTTTGGCCCTAGTTACCCATGCAGATTCCATAACTCTGCAAGGATGACCCCCTCGTAGATCACATTGCTCATCAAAGCACAGTGACAATGATGTTTACTTTGGTGGATCTAATGGTAGAGTTTGTCAAGAGCACATGCATGGCACTCCAGCAAGAGGACAAATCTCGGAAGGCCATTGGACACACTGTTCATGCAAGCCCCTTAAGCTGAGCAATTTGGAAATGCTGCCATCATTTGATCTTCTACAATCAGTGTAACACTAGTTCTGATGCCATCAGGCAAGTACTGATTGATGGGACCACATAGAGCTGCAGGTATGTGATGATCAGCAGTGGCTCCAAAACTTCTGAATGCACAAGATCACTTTGCTTTCCCCCGCCCTGAAGCACAGGAATACCTGCTCTGACAATGAAGAAATGCATGGCAATTGCCATGTGGAAGCTTGCAGCTCCAGACAGCTATTGGTCAGTTAGGAATCAATTCAGAGTGGGGAGATCTACAGTGAGGGCTGTTATTATACAAGTAATCAAGGCAATCAATACCATTCTGCTACGGAGGGTAGTGAGTCTGGAAAATGCGGATACCAAAGTGGAAGGCTTTGCCGCGATGGGGTTCCTTAACTGCAGTGGAATGGTAGAATGCATTCTACCAACTTGGCACCTGTCCACCTTGCCAAGGAGTACATAAACTGCAAGGGGTACTTCTTAATGATGCCACAGGTACTGGTGGATCACAAAGGCTGTTTCACCAACATCAGTGTGGGAAAGATGCATGACACGTGCATCTTTGGGAACTCCTGCCTCTTCAGAAAGCTGGAACTTTTTTCCCAGACAAAAAATAGATCTGGAGAGGTAGAAACGCCAATAGTGATCCTTGGTGACCCAGCCTACCACTTGCTCCCATGGTTCATGAAGCATTATATGGGTATCCTGGATCGCAGGAAGAAGCAGTTCAGCTGTAGGTGCAAAATGGAATGCAAAATGGAGGTTGAATGTGCTTTTGGAGGTTTAAAGGGAAAGTTTAGGAGTCTACTCATTGGGTTAGACCTTAGAAAATGCAACATTCCCTGTTGTGTACACCATAATTTTCCCCCTTGCTCTCACAAATATTATCGGGCAGGGTGGAGGACTGAGGCAGAGTATCTAGCCAAAGATTTTGAGCAGCCAGACACCAAGGCAATATGGAGAACGTAGTGTGGGGAAGTATAGATCAGAGAGGCTTTGAAAAAAAGTGTTATGACTGGCCAGCTTTGAGTCATGCACATTGGTCTCAATGAGGTGCTCCTGCATTCAGTGAGTTTGCCTGTAAACCCACCCCCTCCTAGTATACAAGCAATAAAGAGACTGTTATTCAGAAATCAGACATTTTTATTTAGAGAACACAGCAAGGACAGAAAAGGAGTATATGGTGGAACCCTGAGGGCAGGGGGAGGAGGGATCAGAAATGTGAGAAGGACAGCATTTTGCTTTGTGACCCCTGGAGATTGAATGTGAGGCTGCCCTTCAGTTCCCTCCTCCCCTATTCTAGGGCAAGAGGCTTTGGAACTAGGTGAGGAGGGAAAGTTGGTCCTCAAGGGGGAGGTAGCCTGTACAGGTATGCATCTTGGAAAGCCACCACGTGGTCCATCACAGATGTCATGGATAACAAAACATTCTCCTCATGCTTCATGTGCAGTTCCCTGCATGCTCTCCTTTCCTGACGCTCCTCTTGTATCTCCTCCAGCAGTGTATTCCTCCATCCAGTTATGCACTCCCTGTCTGGGGGGGGCAGATTGCATTTGCTCCTTGAACTTGTCTTCATTTGTCCATTTTCACCTATAGATTTGTGTGAGTGGGACAATGGGTGGAGCCAAGGGAGTGCACAGCTCTCTGCTGTTCCCGCTGTAACAAAAACTTACAAGGCACACGTTACAGTAATACACCGTGGAGCCTAAAACCTAATCTGTTAATATCCAGACATGTGGATGTGTTCTATGCAAGGCCAAAGTTATGTTTTAAAGTGGCCACTATACAGCAGGTACACAACAGAATTCTCAAAGGAATATCTGGATGCATGCAATTTGGTGGCAGGTGTGGTAAGGGACCTGCCGGGGCACAATCATGCAGGTGGGAAGGGCAGGGACAGGGTGGCAGCACACCCCTCTGTGTCTGGCAGAGCCTGCTTGCTGAGAGAGTGATGCTTTCCCCTTTCCCACAGGAACTTACGGGTGGGAGGAGGGACGGAGTCCATTTGTGCAGGCAGTGCAGGGAGGTGGCTAATGTAGCACCCCTCTGAGTCCGGTTCACCCCACTTGCTGGGAGATAGCTACTTTCCCCTTCCTGTGGGAGCCTGAGAGAGGGAAGACAGGAGAGAGGGGAGCCCAAGGGCTGAAGTCATGCTTCACTGGTGATGGGCAAATGGAGGTTAGCAGCGAACGCAGCAGCTTCCCCTTCCTTCAAGATATCAATCTTCTCCAAATCACACAGCTGATGCTGACTGAATGTAGCCAACAACCTGGTCCTTATGCTGCAATGCTTTGTGCTGCAATGATGCCAGACCACTTTCTGGTGGCTTGGCATGAGAAAAAGTCCTACCATGGAGAATGGAATAAGACTGCTGGGCATCCCTGGCATATCCTTTGCGATCTTCACATAGATATCTGTATTTTGTGTGCCAGTTCAGAGCTCCATGAGAATGGATTCCTCTCCCCACACACCAAGGAGCTCCAAGGTTTCCATCACACTCTATGGTAGTGCTCATCTGTACTCATGGGAAATGGAGCTCAAGGAACTTGAAATTATGGAACTCATGGCTAGATGTGCTACTTTCTCTGAAGTGTGCTTGCCAAGCTGTCCACATAGGAAATTAAATTTAAAGTCTCCCAGGGCTGCTCTCTAGGTGAACAGGAAAACTAGAATCACAAGTCCTGGCAAGAGCAGACATAGTTGGGGTATTGTGGGATGCCTCCTGGAAACCAAGAATATTGACTTTCACAATGCTGTATCTACACTACTGTAAAATTGACCATGCAAGGTTGAATTTAGCATTACTCATGAAAAGTAGGAGGACTGAAATCAACATTAGTGGCCCTTACAGTTGATGGAATGGGTTTGGTAGTGTAGATTCATTGTTTAGAAAATTTACCTTCTGCGGTTAAATTCAGCCTAAACTCTTAGCCTACGTCTAGACTAGCATGATTTTGCGGAAATACTTTTAACTGAAAAGTTTTTCCATTAAAAGTATTTCCACAAAAGAGCGTCTAGATTGGCAAAGGATGCTTTTGTGCAAAAAGTGCTTTTACGCAAAAGCATCCATGCCAATCTAGACGTGCTTTTGCGCAAGAAAGCTCCGATGGCCATTTTAGCCATCGGGCTTTCTTGCACAAAAAATTAAGGTGCCTGTCTACACTGGCCCTCTTGCGCAAGTATTCTTGCACAAGAGGGTTTATCCCTGAGCGGGAGCATGAAAGTATTTACGCAAGAAGCACTGATTTTGTACATTACAAAGTCAATGCTCTTGCGCAAATTCAAGTGGCCAGTTTAGACAACTGGCAAGTTTTTGCACAAAAGCAATTGCTTTTGTGCAAAATCTTGCCAGTCTAGACACACCCCTAGTGTAGACCAGGCCTAAGCTCCTTGAGTATCACTATAAAACATGTTTTCTAATCCTTTATTCAGTCTTCTTGCTCTTCTCTGAACCCTTTCTAACTTATCAACATCCTTCTTGAATTGTAGATACCAGTACTGGATATGGTATTCCAACAGTTGTCCCACCACAGAGTTAAAATGACCTCTCTGCTGTTCCCCAAGATTCCCCAGTTTTGTGCATTTAAGGATTGCATTCGCCTTTTGACCACAGTTTTGAACTGGAAGCTCATGTTGATTGGATTATCTATAGATTGGATTATCTATTTTTCATTGTCACTTCTTCCCAAGATAGAGTACTCCATCTTGCAAACAGGGACTATATTTTTTGTTCCAAGAAATATACATTTACATTTATCCATATTAAAACACAAATTGTTTGCCTGAGTTCAATTTACCAAGTGATCCAGCTCACTCTGTATCAGTGACTTCTCATTTTCATTATTGATCACTAAACTTGTGTCCTCTGCAAACATTATCAGTGAAGATTTTATGTTTTCTTCTAGGTTTCTGATAAAAATGATAAGTAGCATAGGGACAAAAAATTGTCTCTGCAGAACTCCACAAGAAATATACCCACTTGATGATGATTTCCCTTTTACAATTACATTTTAAGCCATTTAATGTGTGCCATTATAGTCTAGTTTTTAACTCAGATCATCATCTGATACAAATGCCTTACAGTAGTCCAAGTATATTACCTCAACACTAACGCATGTAATCTCATAAAAAAATGATATGGAGTTAACTGAAAATCTATTTCCGATAAGCTCATGTTAAATGGCATTAATTACATTATCCTTTAATTGTTTATGAATTTAGTCCTGAATCAGCCATTCCCCTCCTCTTTGGGATTGATGTGTTACTGGCAAGTCTATAATTAACTATGTCATTCTGTTTATCTTTTGTAAATATTATCAGAACATCAGCTTTCTTCCAGTCTTCTCTAACTTCTCTGATGTTCCAAGACTCATTGAAAATCACCATTCATAATTCAATGAGCTTCTCACCCTGCTCTTTTAAAACTCTTGGAAACAAGTTTTCTAGACCTGCTGATTTTAAAACTCTCTAATTTTAGTAGCTGCTGTTTAACATTCTCCTGTAATACTAGGAGAACAGAAATAATGTTACCATATACAATCTGTGTTTTCCCAAAACCAGAACAAAAGTATCCCATTGAACATTTCTGCGTCTTCTGCATTAGTATTAATACTTGTACCATTTACTATCCTTTATTACGCTGGCCATAGAGCTCGCTTTGTGTCCTTTGGTTCCCTTATCATATTTCTACATTTACTATCTTATGCTTTATATACATTACTATCAACTTCCTGTTATATTGTTATATTTTATTTTTGTCGCTGTCTTCATTTTCCTTATAAATCTGGTCCGTTTTTAACCAATACATTTTTCTTCCAGGACAGTGGCTTTTGGGCATTTAGTACTTGTTCTTAAATAATTTCTAGTTATCATTCACATTTTTTTATTATTTTTTCCTTCCCAGTTGGTTTGACTCAAAATTATTTTCAGCTTTGTGAACCTGAAATAGTTCTTACAACAAACATTATTGCAGAATGATAAAAACTGAACTAATTATTTCAGCTAAATCATTACAGTAAATCATTACAGCTCTAAAGTTGGCAGGAATATATCTTTTGGGGCCATTCCTAGATCAAGTATTATGCAATAGGAATGTTCATCACATACGAAACATCTATTTATGAAAGCTCAAGTTTACAGCACACACTTGCAGAAAAAATGCCTAACAGTGACAAGCAACACTATCTGAAGAAAAAACATGTCTAAAAATGGGCTGGGATTTTGAAATGACAAAACAAAATATGCTTCAGTTTTGAAAGAAAGCAGTTTAAAATACATTCACTAAAAAGAACAGTTATGGGTTCCTACCAGTTAAATTTTGTGCCACAGGAGATAAATAGTTAATCCTTTAGAACAAGTGTGAGGCATATCTCTTTGCAAAGACTTGTCAATAAGTGCTGGAATTAGGGTACTGGGTTGTTGCTGTACCCCTGAGGTAAAAGTTGTTTCAAATGTATGTAGGGCTTACAGTTTAGTTCACTGGCTTTTAGTGCCACCATTATAAAAATTATTCCAGAATTGCTAGGCTTTCCTTTAGAACAGTGTTTCTCAAAGTGGTCCACAAAACCTCTTTGAGAAAGCTGCTAACTGGCTGTGCCAGTGTGTTTATTTACCAGCACCGCAGCCACAGAGCCCTGCAGCTCCCAGTAGCTCCAGTTCATTATTTGCAGCCAAGGGGAGCCACAGGAAGTGGCATCAGCCGGCATGAGAAACACTGCTTTAGAAGATATCAACAAAATTATAAATCGCCTTCTCCTAAATACATCCTTCCTAGGAATATCCTTGGAGTAAAACATGTAAGAGGCAGAGAAGATGGTGTTTGGTGTGGTGATGCCAGGCTGATGGTGCTATAGAAAAAGATAGTCAGCAAATGAATAAAAAGGTAGGTGAAAGGAATGAGAGGAAGAGTATTTGAATTCAGATTTAAGATCAAAACAAGGCATTTTAATCAGATTAAGAAATCACTGACATGTCTGCAAGTGTACTGGTACATTAGGGTCTCAATTTACAGCTACTGAGAGAAGTGATAACTCACCTGTAGGAAGAGATGATCTAGACAGAGTACATCAAATGCTAAATAGGACCCCAAAACTCAGGCATTCAAAATTAGAGACCACTCTCAAAAATTGACCTTTGTGCGCTCTTACCAATTTAGCCAAGGAAAAATGGGGAGTGAATTCAACTGGTTTTAATATTCTACTAATGTTCTTCTCCTACTGCCTTAGCCACTTGTACACTCAGTAATGTACCAATGAGCAGTATGTTTAAAAGGTGAAAGTTCTGTGAATTGACTAAACTCAAGATTTTCTGTATAACTCATAGATGTTCAGTGTCAATGGAAGAGTTTTCAAGATTTCCAGACTCGTGTTTTCTTTGTGGCTGCTGGAATCCCAGATTCTGTATGGGATTTGTTGTATCACTTCTCCATTCCTTGGCCCAGTACAGGATGCCTTGTGTAACAATTTAGATCATGGACTGAGCAGATGTTCCTGTCATCGGGGGTTTCTCTGCTAGAACATTTCACCCTTCTTGTATCTTTTCATCTTTCAAGTCCCTCAATGTGCCCCTTCATGTGTTGCTGCTCCACAAAAATTGCTATCCTGAAATTTCATAATTGTTATACCAGTATTTCAAATTGTGTGGTTGTTATATTGCAATAAAGTAAGATCTTTTGATTCTATGTATGTGAAGAAATACTATGAAAACAGCTGACCTCATGAGATTTCAGCTACCATCTGAATCATAACTGAAAATAGTTAGGGGTATGACCCAGAACTAAAATCATAGTGATGGTTAGGATTTAGGTCCTCGGAATCTGAACTTCTCTCTCTATACCAGAATTTGGGAAAGGGGAGAGAATTTGAGCATGTGATATTTGTCTCAACCAAATAGGATGAAATTTAATAAGGATAAATGCAAAGTACTCCACTTATGAAGGAACAATCAGTTTCACACATACAGAATGGGACGTGATTGTCTAGGAAGGAGTACTGCTGAAAGGGATTTAGGGGTCATAGTGGATGACAAGATAAACTTGATAAACAAACATGGGTCTGGGATACATTAGCAGAGGTGTTGTAAGCAAGACATATGAAGTCATTCTTCTCTTCTACTCTGTACTGATTAGACCTCAGTTGGAATATTGTGTCCAGTTCAAGAAAGAGGTGGAAAATTGGAGAAGGTCCAGAGAAGAGCAACAAAAATAATTAAAGGTCTAGAAAACATGACCTATGAAGGAAGATGGAAAGAATTGGGCTTGTTCAGTTTAGAAAAGAAAAGACTGAGAGGGGACATGATAGCAGTTTTCATGTATCTAACAGGGTGTTATAAGGAAGAGGAAGAAAAATTGTTCTCCTTGGCCTCTCATGATAGGACAAGAAGCAATGGGCTTACATTGCTGCAAGGGAAGTTTAGATTGGATATCAGACAAAACTTCCTTCCTGTCAGGGTGGTTAAACATGGGAATAAATTGCCTCGGGGGATTGTGGAATCTCCATCACTGGAGATATTTAAGAGCAGGTTAGACAGACACCTGTCAGGGATCATCTAGACCGTGCTTGGTCTTGCTGTGAGGGCAGGGGACTGGACTCGATGACCTCTCAAGGGCCCTTCCAGTTCTATGAATCTATGATTATACTTTGTATTTCATATTCAACTGAACCTAAACAATTTGGATTTCTTTGTCCCTTCTTTACTTTGAATTAATCCATTAGAAATTGCTTTGTAAATGAATTTGGAGAAAACACAGTATTTTGACAGTAATACGTTGTTACTTCTGTTATAACATAGGACATCTTCTGTATGGACATGTCTACACTGCACACTTATTTCAGAATAAACTATTTTGGAGGAAATACTCAGAAATGGCTTATTTTGAAACAGCGCATCTGCATAGCAAATGCCACACTCATTGGACGCTGAATCGCATTTAAGGCCACCCGGAAGCACTTCAGACTGGGAATCAGGACAGCACTCACTTCCTGGAACTATCTAAGGCTCAAGCTTCCAGGTCACCATTGCCATCTGGAATCTCGTCATTCCAGACAGCTACTGATCCATTCAGAACCAGTTCAGCATGGGGAGATCGACTGTCAGGGCCATGGTCATGCATGTATGGTGCTCTCATGATATTTTCTCAGGAGGTTGATGAACTGACCTACTGGAGTGGGGTTCCCTAGGGAAGGGGATAATAGGGGTGGTGGAAGCCCCCTCCCCAGGAAGTTTTTCAGTCCTGCCTTCACGAAGCCCTGAGAGTAGATGGAGAAACTCAGAGTTGCTCCTGGTGTGTGGGTGGGAAGAGAGGAGGATTGAGCTCAGGGACTACCCAAAGGCCCTGGCAACCCTGTGATTCTGTTTGTTTGTCTCCTTCTACATGTGGTGAGGGCTATCAATACCATCCTGGTCATCAACCTGGGTAACGTGCACCTCATCATTGCCAGCTTTGCCATCATGGGCTTCCCCAACTGCAGGAGTGCTATTGACAACACCCACCTCCCCATCTGGGCCCCCGATCACCTGAATGCATCAACTGGAAGAGGTACTTTTTGAAAGTCCTGCAGGCCCTCATCAACCACCACAGCCAGTTCTTGGACATCTACGTTGGGTAGTCAGGGAAGGCACATGACACGTGTCTTTTGAAACTCCAGCATGTTCCAGAAGCTGCACACCAACTCCTTTTTCCTCACACCGTCAGAGTCAGGGACATCAACATGCCAATCTGTATTGTAGGGGACACAGCCTATCCTCTGCTCCCCTGGCTAATGAAGCCCTACATTGGACACCTGGACCAAAGCAAGGGACACATCAATGCCAGGTTCAGCAGGGCCTGTATTGTTATTGAGAGTACCTTCGGGTGTCTCAAGGGGAGGTTCCGTTGCCTCCTCACCCGGTTGGACCTTGGGGAGCAGAACATCCCCCAGGTGGTGGCAGTGTGTTATGTCCTTCATAATATTTGTAAAAGCAAGGGAGAGACATTCCTGCCAGGGTGGGGCAGGAGAGGCTGACTAGATCAGCAGCACCTTTGAGCAACCTCAGATGGCTGCTATCTGGCAAGTCCATCAGAGCTATGATATCCATGAGGCCCTGAGGGAGAGTTTCATACATGGACCCAGTACATTGCCTCTTTGCCTCTCCCCCCCCACACACACACACCCTTCCCTTCATCTGCTCTCCTTCCTCCTCCCTTCCCCTGCAGAGACAATAAACTACACTTTTTGTCTGGGAACAAGAAACTGGGTTTTTTTGGGGGGGTGACTATAACTGGGGAGGGACTGGGGAAAGAACCTTGGAGGAGGGAGGTGGATGGGGGCAAAATGGGAAGGAGAAGCTCAGGGTTGAGGCTGGGAGTGGTGCCTATGTCAGATGATCCCACTGCTTTTGTGCAGGGCCCTCTGCAGCCATGAGGGGGACTGAGAGAGAAGCCAGAGAGGCAGGAGCTGGTACGGGAGCAGCCACCAAGCAGTCAACGACTGTGTGGAAGGCCATGCAGATGATTCGGGCCTGCTGCAGCAGCTCCTGCTAGATGTCGTGGCACAGCTGGAATGCCTCCACAAGTCTCCAGTCCTGCCAGTCCATGAAGCGCTGCAGGGCTCACAGGGTGGTGATATGCTCCCTCTGGAGGTCCTCATGGGCTCTCCTGCACTGGTGGGTCATGCAGGGTTGGAAGTATGACACAGGAGGCGTTGACCACTCCCCTTTGGCAGTGGTCCACCTATGGAGAACAAAGAGAAGGACAGTCATCCCAGGAGGCACTGTGCATGGAGCTTAGCCTTCATCTCTGAGTCAAGGCCAAAAGACCATGGGTCAGATGAAGATGATCTGCTTCAAGCAAGGCCATCTGTAGCCTAGACAGTGGTCCCCTTCCTGCAGGGACACAGATGTCCCCGGGGGGGAGCATCACTACCCCCATGTTCCAGGGATAAGCAGGCATGGGAAAGTGCTGGCCATACTGGGAGCCTGGGGCCGGGGCTGGGGTTATGGGGCAGCACTGGGTCCAGCAGAGGCGGCATCCCACAGGGAAAGGACTTTTATCCCTGGCCACTGGTGTAGAGCGGGGCAGGATGTTGAGTGGAGGTGTGTGAGAGCAGCAGATGCTCTTGTGCCCCGTCATGCTTTCCCCAGGAGCAGATGCTGTCCCAAGAATGTGAGTATGTCTGTGTGCCATGTGCACCACTCCTGAATGTGTGTGTTTCTATGTCCCCAGCTTCCTAGTGGTGGCTTGTGGTGGGAGGGTGTCTCACCTGGTGTCGGGAGGAAGGCAGACCTTTCCAGACACCCTGCGAGCCAGAACACAGAGGAGACATTCTGTTGCTGCCTCCTGGGGCTGTGTGCTCTGGACTGGTGATCCACGTGCACCCACATGCATGGGCTGCTGTATGATCCCAAGGCTGAGAAGGCGGGGGAAGAGACTGACCTGCCCCTAGGATGTGGTGGAGCTGGATGTAATAAGTGCAGGCCTGCGGTGCCATCCCAGGGTGGGAGCTGTGCTCCCTGGCCTTCGCATAGGCCTACCTTAGCTTCTTCACCTTCGTGCACACCAGCTCCTGGGTATACTAGTGGTTCTTGGTGGCCAGGCTGTCAGCCATCCGGCCATAGATGTCCACATCCCTGCACCTGGTGGACTGATTCTGGAGGTTTGTCTCCTTGCCCGAGACCTCAATGAGGTACAGGATCTCCGCACCAGACCAGGAAGGTGCACACCTCTTCTGTCCCCGGCAGGGTTCTGGAAGCAGGCTGCTGGCTCCCTAGGGGCAGAGGAGGGCTCAGTGGGAGCAACAGCGTTGCTCATAGCCTCCGAACATGCTGGTCTGACAGCTGTTGTGTGGCTCAGGGCTGTCAGGGCCTGCCATGAGCCACAAGCCCTTTCACTGTGACTGCAGCTTTAAGGGCTGTAGCGGTAGGGGGACTACAGAGTATTGATAAGTGTGGATAGAGTGGCCAGCAGGGCACCTGTGGGAAGGGCTGGAGGCCTCTTATTTTGAAATAACTCCATCTGCCCTGTCTACACATGCCCTATTCCGAAATAACTATTTTGGAACAGGCATTATTCCTTGTACAATGAGGGTTACAGAATCCAGAATAAGATGCCCATTACTTCGAAATTATTTTGAAATAACGGGCTTGCTGTGTAGATGCTCGCACAGTTATTTCAGAATAACATCCATTATTCCAGAATAATGCTGGTGTGTAGACATGTTTTATCATTGCTTCTTCGGAGGGTGCTGTTATAATTAGTGCAATCAATCTGTTGCCTGGTCTTTTGTAGCAATAATGCTGACTTGCAATTAGTCCATCTCTTGTTTTCTTTCTTTACAACTTTGCATGGCAAATCTCAGCATGGTTTCCAAAATGCATCTATTGTATTATTTATTTTATAATGCAACTTTGAAATGGGAAGTTAATTTCAATCATAAACTTGACCTTTAATGGTGCTGAGCCTTATCTTTCCTCATACTTTTTCTCTAATCTTCAAAGACACAAAAGACATCAAAAACCCATACAGAGCGTTAAATCCTAAATATTTTCTAAGCAGCTATGATCTACTTGCCACATCAGAGTTGTAAATTAAGGTTTCATGTGTTGCAGAAACCAGCCTTCCATATCACAGTTTTCTTCCCTGAATGAGGCAAGAGTCAGTCAGTAAATATATGTGGTCAACCTCAGAGGGAGTTCACATGTATTTTTAACTGCCTTCAATTGTTAATGTATTCCTCAAATGAGATGCATCACCTTGAAGAATGACTTTTTGCCCTCTGGGAATATACCAAACAAGTATTTCATTCACTATGATAATCAGTTCTACCTCCAGCAACATATGACACCCAAATTTAATAGGCACTAGTGATTAGGTTTTAAGACACACAGTCATCACAGTCCACTGTAAATAATAATAATATGAAAAAACAGGGGGAACCTCCTATGTTTGTTTTTAGGAATTATTATTAAAAACAATGGAACTATTAACATTCAACAATATGGTTAATAAATATTATGTTTCTGCTCATTAGAGGAATAAGAAAGTAATATTTCTTTTTATGTTTTGAGAGATTTCCTTGGACATAAATAATAGCTATCGTTTAAGATTTTCCCTTAAGGTGATTGTATGATCTTGAAGAGGAGAAAGGGTTTAATAGACCAAATATTTTTTAGAAAGCTTTTCAAAATGCTTTAAGGTGGATATAATGAGAGAGGGCTGAATTTTCTCTCTCACTCTCTGCGTCATATTTCCAATATTAAAATTATCTAGAGTCTATCTTAAAGTTAAACTTTTATCAGAAACAAAGAGAATATTAGAAGACATTATGGAAAATAAAAATCAGCCCTTAAATCAGCAGCTTAGGTCGTGGACAGTAAATGATACAGTGGTTCCACTTTCTTGGAACTGAGAAGCAGGAGAAAATGAAGAAAGATGCTGCTGACAGGGTGAGGATGATGGGAGCAAGCTAGCATTATGAATGATATGTTAAGTGATTGGCTCGGAAGGAATCATGGGATTGCTGCCTTTTGCAGATGCTGATTTTCATCTTTATTGTTTCCCTCTTTCCCAGAAAGGCCTAACACATGCAGAATGTGTGTGCATGTGCATGAGCTGTATATACAACCACAGAAATATATTTACATTATACTGTATATATTTATTTATACACAAAAATCACCTTATGCTTTTTAATGCCTTTACCCTTATCTATATAGCTATTCAACATAGTTCACTGTCATAAACAAAAAAAACACCCTATTTTGATAAAAATTAGCATCCTGCTTTCCTTACTATGAGAAGTATAGCTTTTCTTTTAATTTTCCAGGAACACTAGAGGGGCAAAATGATGTTTTTAACTAATTATTAATTCAGCTATGTATATTCCAGTCTACAAAAATACATACATAAAAGAAATAGCATCTTTTACTTGATAGCAATGTGTTTTATAAAAGCAAAACTAATATGGAGATCCTGTTACATTTTTCTTTGATGTCCTTTATGCTACATACCGTGCATTCTGTTTTCAAACTATCAGGCATTACTGGGTTCATTTGGTCTTCCTGCTTCTTTGTGCAGATAAAGAGAAAGTCAGATAAAATGATGCTTAACACTGATGAGATATATCAGAAACACATGCATACCATTAAACATAATACTCATATTGAAGGGTTCTTTTACCAAGATTATCCTCGGCAGCATTCTTTAGTCGTAAACAATGACTAACTCACAGCCTCATCTCTGAGAATTAACTCTTCAATACCCTGTTACTAAATACTTATTTAGAATCTGATCCTGTATTTGTTGGACATTCAGAATTCAAAAGTAAAATCAATGAGAATGTTGGGTGGCTAAGGAATAAACATTTGGGCCCCATATGAGTGTAACGACTTAGACTTCAAACTTTTTATTTTCATGTAAACTTCTGATCCACAATAAAATCAAGTTTTTGCTCATAGATTTATTAAAGTTCATAGATTTATTCTATATTACTATTGAAAATAATATTAACGTAATTCTTAGAACTTTTCATTAATCAAAATGCTTATTTACATACATATAAGCGCTCATTTAATTTAAATATTAATAATTTTACAGCAAATTGGACAATGATCAATGATGATTACCAAGTTAAAATGCAAAATTGTGTTACTTAAGAGAGTTTAGTAAATATGGTAAATCAGTACAGGGAAGAGCACTTCAAAAAACTGTTCAATCTAAAGTTACTTAGTTTAAAACTTCACTCTCCAGATCAGGTCATTGTTTATGTAACTAATTTCTTGCTGGAATGTTATCTTTCCGCTGAACATTTACCAATGGCTTGTGGGGAAAAATAATGAATTCCTTTTTCAGAGTAATAAAAATTGATAATTAAACTAATGAAGTAATGTTTTAGGCTGGACATAGAATTGACCCAGGTGCTCATTATTAAAACTTTTTAACATATTTTTTTGCAGAAAGATAAAATGAACATCAGTGGACCAATATAATTAGCATGCCTTCTAAACAGATGATATAGTTATATACTTGTTAGTATTAGGGGAACTCACAAATTTCATTTACCAAGATACAGCCCAGCAGGCATTTTCTAGTGCAAAGGGCGCCTGTGAATCCCCAGTATACCACTCAGATCACCCCCTGAGGGGAAACTCAACTTGCATTCAAATCAAACGCTTTCCTATCAAATGCTCTACTAATGGCTTTCCTATGAGACCCAAGCCTGTCAGTCACCCACCACCTATTTAGACATGTTAAAACAGAATTTGTTGTTTATTTGTATTTCATTGAAGTGAGTCTGGTTTCTCATATTGAATTTGTATCCAAACCCCAGGTTGTCAATACTACTTAGCTTCTGTTTGTTGTGTTTTTCTCTGCATGTAATCCTAGGGAAAAAAATGGTATAATTCATGCCAGTTTCCTTGTATACATTTGTAAGCAGCATATTAATTTTCAGTGTAATGTAACTGAGTTAGTGTCAGAGGGTAAGGAGAACATTTCTGTTATTAAAAGCTGTTTTACCAAAATCAGTGATGCCACTGCTAAACCAAGGTCCTCATAAAGAAACACTAAAACAAAACAAAAAAAACCCTTTATTTCACTTTGTTTCTATAATAAAAAAAGTCTAATTTCTTTGGCTGATAATATAGGGATACATCAGTAAATATGATACCATGTTGCAATTTTTCCATGAAAATTATATCTTAAATGCCTTCTGTTAGAAATCTCTAAGTTAGTTTACTTATGCATAAAAGTAAATCTGTGCATTAAACATTCCATAAAAACAAGAACTAAGTGTTATGTTTGATATGCACTTCAAAAGCCTAAAAGGCCAAAGAAAGCCCTTCCTTAATTATTGAAGAAGTGTCTGTAAAGGAAACATGAGCAAATAGCATTCATGCTTTCATCCCCAGTAACCTTTTATTGTCCTTTTCTTCAGATGGCCAAGTCAGTATATTTAATAAAGGGAGCAGCAACCATCAAAGAAGGCAGGGGTCTAATAAATGGTCCTGATTAAAGGCCCTGACAGGGTATGAACTTTGCATAAATTTTCTTATGGTGTCAGGCTAGGATACTGATTGAAAACCCATTAACATAATCACACATTTAGAAGAAATGCTGTAATGTATCAAAAACATTTCCCTTCGTGTAATAATTTTAAGGACATTAAAATGCAAATGATAATAAGGAGCTGTGTTTTAGTAATGTTCTGAAAGCCTGATTATTCAAATATTTAGTATGAAATATGAAAGCTTCTTTACCTAATGCATCTACATGATTTCAAAGATTTAGTCTACACTTGCACTTGACAGACTTTTATACCAGTACAAACAGCATTCTAGTCATGTTAGACTTGCAAAATCTAGCAAGAAAATTTAGTTTCAATAATAGTGCAAAGCACTGCCTTTTTAACCCATTCTAGGTTTTTTTTTAAATAAGAGTGTGTGTTGAAGCCAGTCAGCCAGTTAGTCTATTGTAGTATTGTGAAAATCCGTTTTTGGTTTGCTGTGCATTTTTAAAACTGTTTGAAGAATTTAAAGTATCTTCTTTGCAGCTTCTATTAAAATATGTGTTTAAAACAATGGATTTACAACTGAATCACAGCAGTGATATTCTCTAATGCTAATTTTTAACAATAAAAGAAACACTGTCCTCCCACGCACAAATAGCCATAATTATGTAAAGAATGACTGCTTCAGACTGATGACTTTCAATATGCTTGAGTCTAGCATACTGGTATAAGAGGCCAGAAAGGTCAACAGTAATTCATAACTGCTATAAAATTGTGTAGCATCCCAGGGCTTCTGGAGGATGCTGACATTATCATGCTTCTTCTGGTGGTTTGTATATGTAAATTTGTGATAGGAAGTGCACTGCTTTTGCTGTATCGCATGCAGAGCATCAATCAGGCAGTAGAATACATCAGAGTATTTTCATTATGCCTAGTTATTTACTGCATCAGAAGAAATTACCCTGGCAAGCCAAGCAGGCTTCTCTGGCTAGCATGATATGACCAACCAGGTTTCAGCTCAGGAGTCTTGTAAACATTACAGGATTAATCTCACAATCACAATCATCAATCTTTCCTAGTCCTGCCTGGGTGCAACTGCAGCGATTGGTAACCAGGCAGTATAGATTTAAATTTAACCCTGAACGTTGAGAACTATATGTCAGATATGTGTTCCATGTTACAAAAAAACTGATTTTTTTTTCTCCTGGCAATTTGCACTTCAGAATCATGTCTAATTTTTCATTCTTGTTTGAGACATTACTAGGAAATGAAAAATATCCTAATAAATATACATTTTATAGTATTAAACTCTAATGGTGAAATGAAAGCCAGGGATTATATAGAGGAAAAAGATTCCTAGCTATAATGGATGTTTCAGAAACAACTAACAGTGCAGTGGGTGGAGTGGGATAATCAGGTTCGGGACCAAACTTGAGCTCTGTGGCACTGAGCCGCTAGAGGTTAGGGCACTGTGGGGGTAATGTACTTAGCCTCCACCAAATGGAACATTAAATACATCACGCTGACTCACAGGTGGCACTGGCATTGATTGCTGAAACAAACTACTTGTTTACCCTGGTGCCCATTGAAGAAAAAAGGCTCTGGCTACTCTATGTAGAAAAGGAGACGGAAATAATTCAATGGGAAATGCAGGCCGTCTATATGAATGTTTCAGCATTTTATGTATGGTACGTTACCAAAATGCAAAGAAACCTGCATTCATTTTTGACAGTCAAGTGGAAACAGCAGTGATAATGATCATTTTTCAATAAATATATAATAAGCAAATCATGTATAGAGACTATGTGGCAGTTTAATTTGAACTCTGATCTTTATTTTCCCCCTTCTGTCCAAAACACTTCCTGCGGAATACATACCATACATCTCTCTCACTTTCAGCTCCCTATCCCCGCCCCACTTATAGAACAGCATCTGAGATTTTTTTTCAAAGCACAGACTTACATTTGTCCTATACAGAAATACCTATTGCATACGTTTTTCTGCTTTTCTTTTTATTTAATCAGAACTACAGACACTTCACTGCCTGTTATGAATGTGCATGCTCTCTTTGTGATAGATTCCTACTCAACAATAGATCTAGCCAATAGCATCTAAATAATATCTATACAAAATTCAGTGGACATATACATTTATCTTCTAAAAATATGGTAAGTATATGGAGTTAGATGCTTAGCTGATGTAAGTTGTCATATCTCCATTGACTTCAAACGAATGACACTGATTTGACACCAAATGAAGATCTGGCTTCTCGTCTGCAAGATATGTTGTTTTAATCAAAGAAAGTCCTGCTTGCCTAGGTGCTAAGCAAATGAATAATTAAAGGAAAGAGGACAGGTATATTGAAGTAAATGCTTTCTCTACTAATTCACACCACTCAGTCTCTTCCTCCTCCATTTCTCTTTTTTTCCTAATTCTAAAATAGGAATTTGTTATCTTGTAGCCCTATAACAGTTATGTTACTGGATGTAGTTACACATGGTTCCCTGTCTGGAGCCTTGGTCATCCCACAATGTATGTACTCATTTGGGGTATGTAAACCAAATGTGAACCAGGTCAACTTAACTCTGCAATCAGCTCGTGTACATAAGGGGAAAAATGTGCATGCTTCACACACACACATTGCAAAGCATTTAAAGAGCTGAAAAAGCTCATTCACATACATTTCCCAACTCCAAACACTGTTACTCCCTGTTTTTGCTTCCCTTCTGCTGGTGCACTAAGGGAATGGGACTTACAACAGACCTGGACATATAGTAACACCTTGCGAGTCTGGGAAGAGGCAGAGAGAAGGATATCAAAGTCCCTTTTCCCTAAGCACACCTGTCTTTTGGGTACAGCAGCCTTTTCTACCCAGAAGCCCAGTGGGAAACTGTGGATGCTAGCCTTTGATCACATACATGATGAGGTGCTGCCATCTCTATTGTCATTCAGGGTGCCCTGCAAAGATAAGGAAGGCTCCATTCTCCTGCCAAATGGCCATTCCAGAAAGGGTCATTTTCAGCCTGATAGTTCTTCCCCTGTTCCACATGGGGATTCTTTTCCATTGACATTTGGCAAGGAGTAAGAAGTTGGCTAAATGCAAACCACCACCAGAAAAGAAAAAAAAAGTTCAACCCAGCCCCATATATTTCAGTTTGATAAACCTCTGAGAGGGCATGAGTGGTGAGAGCACTTTGCCATTATAAACCGCATTGAAGCTTACCACAGAAAGCAGTATGGTACTTATCAGCTCATTAATTTGGGGAGCAATAATGCCATGTTAGTCAGAGGCCACAAGTCACTCATACTGTTAATACATAGTAAAAACCTATACACTATGCCAGACAAGGCTCATGTGTTTGATACATTTGGGCATATTGCACAGATATACTACAGGGCTGTGTCTAGACTGGCCAGTTTTTCCGGAAAATCAGCCACTTTTCTGGAAAAATTTGCCAGCTGCTTGAATTTCCACAAAAGCACTGACTTCCTACTGTAAGAAATCAGTGCTTCTTGCAGAAATACTATTCTGCTCCCATTCAGGCAAAAGTCCCTTTTGCGCAAAGCTTTTGCACAAAAGGGCCAGCGTAGACAGCTCAGATTTGTTTTCTGAAAAAAAGCCCCGATCGTGAAAATGGCAATCGGGGCTTTTTTGCAGAAAAGCGCATCTAGATTGGCACAGACGCTTTTCCGCAAAAAGTGCTTTGCGGAAAAGCGTCCGTGCCAATCTAGACGCTCTGTTCTGAAAATGCTTTTAACGGAACACTTTTCCGTTAAAAGCATTTCCGGAAAATCATGCCAATCAAGACGCAGCCCCCAGAAGTTCCTAGTGGTAGGCTACATCTGACTGAGGAGCTCCTATTGATCATGCAGATTTTTTATCGTTCAGACAATATTGAAGTCTGCATAGGTACCAGTTGGCCAGCTATCCTCATTATAACTGACTAGAATAGCTAATACACAAATGCAGACTTAACCCAAGTGCATGAAATAAGGCTGGCTTATTTACTTATTCATCCTGAGGTGACTTCAATGCAATGGAAAAAAAGCTCTTTAAAGCTAAAAGATACAATACCTGTGACCATTATCTTGTACTCCCACAGCCCTTACATGTGAATACATGAAATCATCACTATCTCACAACATTCTCGGAGTAACCCTGAAGATAAGAACATAGGAGCAGCCCTACTTGATCAGACCAATAGTCCATCTAGGCCAGTATCCTATCTTCTGACAGTAGACAACCAGATGCTTCAGAGGAAATGAACAGAACAGGTAATAATCAAGTGATCCACCCTTGTCACCTATTCCCAACTTCTGGCAAACAGACGTGAGGGACATTTCAGAGCATGGTTTTGAGTCGCAAAGAACTCGACAGGTTGTGGGTCTGCTTAATGTGGGTATGGTCACTCAGACAAGTAAGAAACAGGTAATGTCTTCAATTAATTCCCAACCCACTTGAAGTATTGTATGCCCCTGATAGCAGTGTTTTCAAATTAGAATAAAAATGGACATAATCCAAACGATCAAGTGGAAGGCCAGCCAGCCATATTGTTATATTGCCTATTGAACAAATCCCTTGTCCAGGCCTTTTTCTATCTTCTACACTATCCAAAATGCTTCAACAAAATTATCGATTTTGCTCACTGCTCAGAATTTCCCTCATCCTTTTGAAAAATCTGGCTTCTTCTAGTCTATTGTATTATATTTAAATGGCTGGTTTTTTACTGTTGTGACCTAGTTCTAGCCTATTGGTCTCTTCTTGTTGAAATTTAGGACCCTATGAATCTAATTTAGGTTGTTTTATAGGACCTATCCTCATTAGTATGTAAGAGATCAGCATTCCCCAAAACTGAGCTCTTTGTACCCTGTTTATATTACAAGGGCTCTGGGGAAAAGTTTTCATACCTTTCTAAAGAGCCATTTAAGCCAAGGCCCTGGCAGAGTCTGCAAATAGAAAAGTGCCCCCATTTCCATAAATCTGTCAGTGGAATTGGTGGTGCCCCCACCAGAGTAGCTAGAGTTCCCCACCCCAATAACACCAAGGAATAGAGATTGGAGCTTGAGTGGCAAACTGGCAAATGAGGCAGTTTTCTGAGGATTACAAGGTGCTACTATTTGACCTCAGGGCAGCCCTTGTCTCTCAGGCCTCTCAAACTATCAAGTCCAAACATAGAATATAGTGCGGAAGACGTCACTTCCAATGATAGTACAAGCAGCTTATAAGTGTGTAACTTAATAGAATTAATATTTCCTATATCCTCAATTTCGTATGTCTGTATTTTGAATATAAATATTTTACAACAATAAAAGTCCAATTTTGGAATCTGCTGATCCTGACAAGAAACTGACAATTTTGGCTCCCAACACAACCTTCCTCTTCTATAAATACGAAGACTTTACCTCTGTGTGTTCAGAAAATGTGTGAACTTTTTTAAAAAATTCAAAATCCAAGAAAATGATTTTGATTAGAAGAAATTATTTATATTGGCATTAAAACCTAGGGATGTGTGTTTATTTTAACTTGCATTTTCCTCTTAACATTGCCAAAAGCACCAAAGTATGCTTATACTGCAGCAGCAGATATGTACAGTGCATTCTTAAAGCTAGGTAAAATATGGATCCTGAAAGTCAGGTATTTCCTAGCTATGTAGAAAAAGTATATAACTGAATATAGTCTAACAAAATGTATATAAAATGCTACAGAGAAAGTTTAACTGCTGGTATGTAGTTATTTACTGCCCATGCCCTGTTCCCCTCCCCCGCCCTCATGCCTGTTTAAATTAAAGAACATATTAAACAAACCAGATTATCATTAACCAAAAAAAGCGGGGGAAAGAGAAAGTGAATGGTAGTCACAAATGTATGATGACAGGACTTTAATTCTGCCTTACGTGCCCCATTCCCATCTGGATGTTAACTCTCACTTTGACATTTCTCCCCCTTTACTCTTGTTCAGCATAACACTGCTCAGCACCCATGGATTGTAAGTTTCTCAGGCAGAGATCTGTCAAGTGGTGTTCATTTAATGTAACATGTCCATCACCTTAGTCACCTTACTACGTAACATGAATAAAGAATTTGCATTAAGTTCATCCAAAAGAAGGCAACTGCTCTTGGCCATTGTTAGGATTAGAAGATTTTACTCTGATTTCTTTCTCTTTTCTTTTTTTCCCCTTTCTTTCTCTCTCCCTCCTTTTCCTCAAACATTCATTTATGTGGAAAGATTTGTTCTTTGGGAGAGGTGTGTTTTGCACTTTGCCCTGATGCCTGACGATCTGGGCTCAGTTTGATTTTGGAATCCATTATAGGGGATTTGAGAGTTTGAAACTGGGCTCCATAAGACATAGATTTTCATTAAGTGCAGATGCACTAACCTAAACTGTTACGGTCTAAAAAAAAAAGGACAAGAGCTTTCATTTGTATCCACAAATGAATGTAGGGAGTCATTAGCTGGTGTGGAGTTCCATTATGATCTCTTGGCAGGTTTTCTTGCGTAAGAGGTGGGTTGCTGAATGTTGTACAAGCTGCAATGTCTGTGGGGCCTAGTTTTTTGGTATGGAAGCAATAAAAACATTAACTATAATTTCTAGGCATTCATTTGAGAGGAATAGGCACAATCTCTTGGCACATGGAAGGTGAACTTGTCACCAGTTCTTACCACTGGTATTCCAGAGCAACAGCGAATCCAATAGGACCTCAGGACTGTACTGCCTTAACAACAGTGACTGAATACTGTCCATGATCAGTGGAAATGGACTTGGAGAGCCCATGTTCTGTGAGGGTCTTGTTATGGAGTAGCACTAATGGAACAGAGAAGGAAAGGGTGTTAGCTGGAAGCAACACAGCCAGAGCAGTGCAGAGGGTAATAATAAAGTTGCACTTATGCAACTTATTCTGCCTTCAGCTTCACTCTTGGGGTGTGTCTAGACTACAGAGTTTTTTCAAAAAAACTTCCCCTGCGTCTAGACTGCTGCCACGTTCTTTCAAAAGTAAATTGAAAGAATGTGGCAGTTTTTTCGACCGTGGAAAACCTTGTTTTACGAGGAATAATGCTTTTTTTTGAAAGTCCTCTTTTGAAAAAAGGCGCTATGTAATACAAACTGTGCTTTTTCGAAAGAAAGCATCCAGTCTGCCTGGGTGCTCTCTTTTAAAAAAGTGGCTTGCTTTTTTGAAATAACTGGTTGTAGTTTAGATGCTCTTTTTCAAAAGAGGCTTGCAGTCTAGACGTAGCCTTGGTGAATGAAACATATGCCATCAACATACGGTGAGGACAGTTTCACTACTAGCAGCACCTTTAAGTCTTTTCCCATCATAACCGGTATACTCACTTGCCAAAGGCAGGCCTGGTAAAAACATATATAGCCTTTAAGTTCCATGGACTTTCGATGGTGTTATGCTCCTAAGTCACTTGTATAGTCTGTCATTCGGTTTATGGCACCAACTACAGAAGCAGCTACCCAAATGTAGGAGTGAGTGTGATATCTGCAAATTAATACAGATTAATACCTCTAAAATCCAGGATTTTCTGGTCTGGCAACATCTGTGGTCTGGCATGGCTATGAATATTCCAAGATCAGAGAGTCCCGGTGCGCTGCACAGGGGTGGGGGCCCAGGAGCCGGCACGTGTCTCAGTTGGGCTTTGAGCAGGGGGCAGGAACCAGTGCACAGCTTATCTGGGATATAAGGGTGAGACAGAAGCTGATGCGTGGCTCAGCTAGGCTGTGGGGGGACACCAGGAAGGCTGGGTGGGGAACTGGCAGCAGGGGGTCTAAAATGAAGTCCCCTGCTTCTGAAAAATCCCTCATCCGGGACCAGTCAGGTCCTGAGGGTGCCAGACCAGGGAGGTACAACCTGTAGTTATAAACTCATTCTGAAAAGGAGAGGGGGGGACTGATCCTTACAGGATTCCACAGAAAAGCTCCATTAAACTTCTCCTGGCATTGTTTCTGGGACCCCATATAAGGCTCAGGAAAGAGGGTGGAAAAGACATTACTATCGTGCTGTGCCAGACATTAGAAGATTCAACCTCATTCATGGCCCACTTTTCCTGGAAAATGTTTTTTTTCCTTAATATGCCTTTAATGACAAATTATCAGGGAACCAGTTTCACTTGCACTAGGTGCTTACCACCAGGAGGTGCCAGCAATTTGTTTGGCTGCCTACTCCCCTCTCACCTGGAACCCTTCCAGATTCCCAGATTGTTAACAATTCCTTTCCTACTAGTGGCCATGTCATATCCACTTCCTAATCAGAGATGTTACCACCTCTTCCTTGATTCAGGTATTTAATATGAAATTTATGATGAGAAATGATCAATTTTTCCTGCTCACATAATTTAGCCACAGCCATTGTACCCGCTCAACAAAGCCCTGTATCTCCCCTACTAGACTTTCTGCTGTGAGATCTCAAGCCAAGCTATAATTACCCTTGGGGAAAAAAGACCTGGCACCATTCTTTAACTTTCTTTCTTCTAATCCTTCACTCCACCCCGTTATTAAATCCCCACATTGCTTTTTGCCCAAGAGTGTGTTGATTGTTTAGTTCATGTGATCCTTCCCAGGACAATGCGTACAAAAGTGGGACATCTGCTAACCTCACAGCATGCCCCTCCATCTATGCCAACTCAGATTGCACCCCCCCACACACACAGCTGTAAAGTTCCAGGTTGATGTCTTGTACATTAGCACTTTAAAATCAATTGTGAAGAAGGCTTCTGATATATCCAGAAGTGTACTCATCATCAAGGTTTGTCTCTTATCTAGAATCATCACAAGTCATCCATCAGAGCCATCGGAATTGTTTCCATCTTCTAACCCTTCCTATAACCTAATTGTGAAGGCTCTCCGAGATATTGGCATAGGCCATTTGCTGGTCCCAACACCTCCTTAGTGACTTTGTCCAGAAAAGAAGTTTGGAAAGTGTGCAACAGTTGGGAAGCTCATTTTCATCAAGTGCTTAATTTATTGACAATCATCTGCACATTTGCACACTTACAGGTGGTTCGGAGATTGTTTTATCTGAACCAGCAATTATGTTTCCGGCCATTAGAGGATCCAGTTGCACTTTGCTGGCTTTTACTAGCCATTAAGGGAAGGAATTTGTTTAATAAATAATAATAATAGCATAAATGAAGATCTTTTGCATCTCTTAAAATACACCCTTCATCACTGGCCATGTTTATGTAGAGACCACTTTTTGTATTAATTATACAAGTTGTGTGTGTGCACAAGACACAGGAGAAGACTACTTACTTTTGCACACAAGGACAGGGCTGTGTAGAATTGTGACCCGGATTCAGTGTATGTAGGATTCATTCTGTAGGGTTGTTAGTGAAGTTTGGAAAGGATGCATAAGGGCTATATTGTTTACTTAATGACTCCACAAGTACATGTAAAGAACCAATGCATGAAAAAACAGTCCCATATCCTATGAATTTTGCTGAGCACAAGACAGGGAAAGGAGGAAAAGTAGCATTATGCAACTCATATGGTCCTCTGATCCTAGGGGTCAACAGACTCAGCAGCCAGAGATTGCCAGAATCTGGGATACCCTGACTTCACCCTTATCCCAGATGAAAGTGAAGGTAGGGAGGAGGTTAAGAAGTCTCAAAGGCAGTTTTGTACCATACCAGATTCCCTGTCATGGGGAGCTAGGAGCCTCAGGGGACTAGATATGTCAGCCTTACAGATGTTTTGTGTAACCAAGTTTGCACAAACCATCCCAGGACATTAAAATAAAAATGTATCACACAGCTATATTTTAACAACTTGCAGGTAGGAACTGAAGTCAGAGTATTATTTATTTTTCTCTATGAACCCAAGGGACACAGAGTAGTATGGGACTGGCAAAACTTCTCTGTGGCACTGGCATTCTACAGTGCTGCATGGCTTTTGAAAAATCTCATCTATGACTTTTAAGGTTTGTAAAACCAAAGAGCAGGAGATTAATGACAGAACTCCTTTATACAAACCCTCATGTCCAAAAAGGTGTGGGGAATAACTTACTCTGGTGTTGGGCAATTTCCACTGTTAAATAAATACATTTCTTCCACTGTAGTGATCCTGGAAGCTGTCTGATTGTTCTCCTTTAATAATTTCATATATTATATGGAAACATGTTATCCTGTATTTAGTTTTGTTCATTTTTTTTACTCCTATATTACAGAACTGGCACATTTACCCAGTGTTGCTTGGGTCCTTCAAGAGGGGCTTAGGGAAGGGAACTCTGTGTGTGTATGTGAGTATATGTGGGGGTGGAGGGAAGTGAGGGGCCCAAATCCCCTCCCCCAAGATTCATACTAGGTCTACTTGCTCTTCCCCTCCATGTCCTGGTTAGGGAGAAAAAGCAAAGTACACAGCTCATCTGCCCCCTGTGCTCCCCAGCCAGAGTGAGGAATAAAGCAAACTGTGGATGTTGCTGGCTGTTCCCTGACTAAGTAAAACAATCAGGAATGTCCCCATATGAATTGAGGGGTGGGGAAAGCTTCAGCTTCTCTGCTCTTCCTAAAAGTTGCCTGGGGGATGGGAGGCTCAGAGCTGGGGCAATCCCAGACAAGGGGAAAGGGTGTAGCCCTAGCAAGCTCCTTTCACCTACCTGGTGATTCTCTTCTCTCTGGGTACGTCTAGACTACAGGCTTTTGTCGACAGAAGTTTTGTCGACAGATACTGTCGACAAAGCTTCTATCGACAAAGCGCGTCTAGACGACATTCAGTTCTGTCAACAGAGCAAGCTTCTTTGTCGACATGGCAGTGTAGATGCAAAGGACAGTTTAGATGCAATAACGCTTTCTGTTGACAGAACTCTGTTGACAGAAGGCGTTATTCCTCGTAAAATGAGGTTTACCAGCGTCGACAAAACTGCTGAGTTCTGTCGATGTTATGTCAACAGAACTCAGCGGTAGTGTAGACGCAGGTTTAGTTTTGTCAACAAAAGTCCACTTTTGTCGACAAAACCCTGTAGTCTAGACACGCTCTATGGTTTTATGAGAAGCAACCTCATTCCAGGCACATCCCATTTTCCTGGCACAGCCAATCCTTATTGTTGCCTTAAGTTATGATAAGAAGAAGCTGCATACCAAATTTGGTAGTCCTAGCTCTTACCGTTTAGGAGGAATCCTTGAACAGACAGACAAACAAACTCTTTCAAATATATAATAATCAAAAGTTTGTAAATTGGGGTAACATGCTATAAATCTAATAGGGTATGTCTACACTACAGTGTTATTTTGAAATATCTTATTTCAAAATAGTGATTTCGAAATAGCTTATTTCGAAATAACGCGTCTACACACAAAATGCATTTCGAAATAGCTTTTTGCTATTTCAAAATAGCATGGCCACACTGTGTGGACTCTGAATCACATTTAAGGCTGGCCAGAACCAGTTCCAGCAGGGCACCAGGTCAGGACTTACTGTATGAGGCTGCTGCCTGAGGCTATCTGAGGTCTGTGCTTAAAGGGACACCCCCCCCCCCCGACAGCCAGTTCTTAGGTTTCCCTGCTTGCTTGTCTACCTTGATGAGGAACAACAAAGCATTTTGTCTCTGCGTGCTCCAGTTGCCCTCATTCGAAACACCACAGCACTCTGCAACATGGAGCCAGAGCTGCCCCTGGGCACTCTGGTGCTTCTCTTGGACATGTTGCTGGGGCCTGGCTGCACTTTCTGCAGGACGCCACCCAGGAGGGACATCGGGGGGCTGTCAGTATCCAGGAGGCCCTGTGGGAGAGCTTCCACCCTGAGGAGCACTAACAGTCTCCCTGGTGTGCCCCACTGGGGGCTTGTGCCTCATTCCTCCCTCACGTCCTTCAACTTACCCCTCCCAAACCCCCCTTCCTGATGTCAAATAAAATACGTGTATTTTCATGAACACAAACTCTCTTTATTTAACAAAACTGGGGGGGGGGTGAAACTCTGGTGAGATTGAGGAAAGGAGGCAGGAGAGGGGAAAAGAGAGGGTGGGAGAGGGGAGGGGAAACCTGGGAGGAGGGAGCTGGAAGGGGGAAGCAAGGGGAAGAAGCGGGAGGGGAAGCTCAGGACTCAGGGGTGGGGGTTTCACTGGACCAACTTGATTGTCATGCAAACCTGCTTCTGGGTTTGTATGGGGCCTTTGGTGGCCAGGCTGGCAGGAATCCTGCCATAGACGGCTGTGTTCCTCTGTCTAGTGCAGAGATCATGGACGTTGAGGGCATCCCCCCAAACCTGAATAAGGTCCATGATCTCCACCCTGGATCAGGAAGTCCCCACCTTCTCCAGGCCCTGGTAGGCTCCTGGGAGTTGGCAGACTGCTCCTGGGGAGCAGTGGAGGGCTGGCTACCAGTGGCTTGCTGGCTCATGTTTTGGGGCCACTGGGTCAGGGGCAATGACTGCTGGCAGGCTTGGAGCTGGAACAGGCACTGTGGCTAGAGTCTACCCCTTTAAGGGCTCCAGGGATGGGCGAGAGAGGGAAGTGTTCTTGGTTGAGGCTGGAGTGGCAACCAGGGCACCTGGGAAGGCTGGAGGCCCCCTATTTCGATATGTGTGTCTACACAGCACTTATTCCGAAATAGCTATTTTGAATTTGGTGTTATTCCTCATAGAATGAGGTTTACCAAATTCAAAATAAGCACTCCGCTATTTTGAATTTATTTTGAAATAGAGGTTTGGCTGTGTAGATGCTAGGAAAGTTATTTCAAAATAAGGGCTGTTATTTTGAAATAACTTTGCTGTGTAGACATATCCATAATGATTCCAATACATAATCTTTGTTTTTCTTTTATATTGGTGTATGATATTTGATCAATGAAATTTCTTTGGACCAAATTCTGCACTCCTCTTCCCTACTTGGCCATAATAGGGTCTTCTCTGTACCAGAACAACTATGGGATGGTAAGTGTGGTGGGCTGGATTTGGGACCACATGCAGGAGTCCTGAGTGAAAGGCAGAAGGAATTGAAGGGGAATCCAGGGAGTCATGGAAGCTATTGCAGGCCCATAATTTGAGTAATAGTTTCAGAGCACATCTGGCTTTTTGTGGGTTTTTTTATTTGTTTGTTTTGGTTTTGTCAAGATTTTACTAAACTTTCCTTTGTTCCGCAGAGCTGGGACCATGTCCTCCTGTAAATAGATACACCATCCGGTATGGTGGGGGAGGGAGTAGTCTCAGTTCTGATTGGATCCTCAGCATGCTACCATAATTAAACAAATCCACAGCCTACTTTTCAGTGCACCTGTCCCTTCTTCATCAAGAGCAAATCACATCAAAATGTGGATGTGACACATTTGTTTTTGTATTCAGCTGATCACTCATTTCTTTGAAGCATTTCATGAAATGGTTAAGTGAGTCGTTTTCAGAAAGAAATTATAAAACTGGGTTTGTTTACTTTTGCTGTTCAGTAACAGGAAACTGCTAAATATGTTGTTTGGTGGCATATTTTCACTTATACAATGGTTTAATTCTTCATTGAAATTGCTACTTTTTAAATCACTGCTATTTTTGTTGTTCTTGTTTTAACATGGAATACTGTTACACACAAAAAAAGAATGCTTAACATCTGAAACACAGATCCAGCTGAATTTATGAAATTTACAGATTATCTAAAATGCTAGGAGTTAATTACAGTCTGCTTTCCCTAGCATGTCAGCTTGATTAAATTTGGAGTTCCAAGATGAATTGGCCCAAATTCATTAGTGTTCCCTGGGTGCATATGTTGGTCAAGGTCAAGCGAAGCACATTGACGGTAGTGTTAGTGGGGAGGGGGAAGGGATTCTAAAGAAAGTGGACTCTTAAAAGGTCTGGGGTTGCAGCAAGAAACTTTGATACTTTTTAACTTAATAAATCTTGACAGCCTAATCATGGCTAAGCCTTTGCAGTGTTATTGGTACAGATGGCAAAGCTAGACATATTTAAAGAGATCTCAGCAGCTAGTAGCAGGAGAGCATTGAATCCAAATGCACTGTTGGGCTCTAGGAGAAAGTGCAAGAAGGGAGGATAAAAAGCTACATAGCATTTCCATCTCTTGACATCTCCAACAGCCTCAGATACAAAATATGATAAGGCTCCTGCTGAGCTAATAAGCCCAACAAATGTCTGTGTCCATGAAGTAGATGAAGTGGGATCAAGTAGTTGGGGGCTGCTGTATGAAAATAAGCCAGCACCCAGGGTATAATGGCACTGTAGAAAGCTGCAAGGTCAGGCTGATGACAGAAACACTGGATAAGTAGGGACCCCATCAGTAAAACAGGTTTGCCTGCTGGATCCAAGCCACAAAACTATTTTTAAAAATCCCATCTAGTTTAATAAATAAAAGGACTGTGTTTTGTTATATTAACAACTGCATCAGATTGCTTATTTCGTCCCATAGATTGTAGGATGAATTGTTTCTCTGTAAAATATTATATGCAGTAAGGATTTTAAATGAAAATGTGATTGTAAACAAAAGGAGGTTTCTGAGAAAAGCAATAATACTAGGTGAACCATTGATTTGGTCAAGGCCAGTTTGCCATATTGCATTATTTTTCTCGAATGTACATTCATAAACACAGAATATGTCTCTATTCATCTTCTGTTAAACAGAGCAATATGTGCCCCAATAAAATGATAATTGATTTAAGTTTAAATAACACTGAACGTGAGAGTGAAAAAATGTTTCTTCTCACATTTGCAAAGAGAAGTATAGAAATGCCTAATTGAAATGGTGCTAAGAAATTAAAAATAATTAAACTATGCTTCAAATTTCAGGAATGTATCAAATTGCTACATTAATCCTTAAAAGTTTGTTTAAAAGACAAAAAATATGTTAAACGCCATGAAAGCTGGTTCACTAAACATAAAAGAAGGCTTTGAAAATTTGACAACAGCCAACAGAAGATCAGATTAGCCACACCTAGGCTATGTCTAGACTGCAAGCCTCTTTCGAAAGAGAGCGTCTAGACTGCACGTTGAACTTTCGAAAAAGTGGCTTGCTTTTTCGAAAGAAAGCATCCAGTGAGTCTGGATGCTCTCTTTCGAAGAAGCCCTATTTACATTGAAGAACGCCTTCTTTCGAAAGAGGAACTTTCGAAAGAAGGAGTTCTTCCTCGTGAAATGAGGTTTACCGCCATCGAAAGAAAAGCCGCGTTCTTTCGATTTAATTTCGAAAGAACGTGGCTGCAGTCTAGACGCAGGTGAGGTTTTTTTCGAAAAAGGCTACTTTTTTCGAAAAAAACCCTGAGTCTGGACACAGCCCTAGTGTCTCCTTCAATGTAACTGTAGAGTTTTATTTTTATGCAGATATAAACACTGCTTAATGCCAGAATGTGATATATGGGCTGTCCAGTAAGTGGGAGCCATATCTGGACGTAGGAGTAAGAATAGCATTTGAAAAATAATTCACTAGTAATAGACTATGAATATTTACAGTTGTTTCTATTACCATTTTAATCACTTACACATATTTTCAGCTTTCATCCAGTAACAGTGTTAGTGACTACAGAGCCTTCCTCAGAGTTTTGAGGGGATGCATAATAATATGGCAGCTAACCTCTTCTGCTGTCTTGTGGCTGGATTGTGCATGATGTTCACTGCATTGCTGTGGGATGCAGACCTGCACTGCCCAGTCAGAGCGCCAGGAGGCATTGTGCCTCTGGCAGACACAATCTCTCCTGGAGCTGTAGGTATGAGGAGGAGTAGGTCGGCTGAACCATCCTTCTCCACTGCAGTGTATGCTTCTATCTGCAACAATCCAGCTCTGCTGTCTCACACAGAAGGAGCAGGGTTATGACCCAGCCTCCTTCCAGCCACATGCCCCCTGGGGAATTCTAGGTGAGAACAACACTGGTATTGGCTTTGGCTCCTGTATGGCTCTGCAAGAGGGAGAAGCTCCTCGTGCCCTCACCACTTTTTAACCTGGCCAGGGGAATTATCAGTAGATTTAGTTGCCTAAGTAGGTAAGAAGCAGGTAGGGCAACCTGCACAAACAGGTTACGTATGAAAATGGTGCATGTCTTATCATCCCACGCACCCCACACACACACATGCCCACTAATGCCCCCTCTGTCTTCCCATTTATCAGCTTCTCTCATCTATGCCTCTGCACCTTCTTCCATACCATCCCTCACCACCAACAGTAACCCAGCAGCACAAACATATTGAAAATCTTCTACTGGAGCTTTCCTGATAGTCAGGGAAAACAAATAGAGATTTAATGTGGTTTTGTACAGTGCCTAGCACGATGCTGTCCCAACCCCAAATGCAAAATAAATATTACATAATCAAATAAATAAGGGCTGGTGCTAAAGGCAATCTGATTAGCACAGGAACACTCATGCTCTCATACATTCAGAGATTTTAGAATCAGAAAAGAGCATTATAATCATTCAGTCTGACCTTCAGCATAACAGGCCAAAGAATCCATCCATTTCTTTTCCCTCTCATCCCCATCCCAAGGCATGAAAATCTGAGCGAAGCAGTCGGCTGTGGATAGAACTGACCTCACAGCACACTGAGCTGAAAAATAGGGCCTTAGACAATGCAGTCTACAATGTTGCCTCCATTTGGTGCACCCATTTTCATGTATATAGTGACGTGGGATACAATAGAACCATGTGCATGAGAACTGACTCTGGTGGTTTTCATGCTACACAAACACAAACATCACATTTTTAACTTTTATTTCATTAAATACATGATACAAATACATAGATGTAAGTGGCAGGTTACAAATTAATAAAGACGTTTCTGGATCAGTTTGTAACTGGCCGCTGTGCTGTCTGGCCCATCACATTACTGTGCAGATGGTATGCTAGCAGAGCAGAGGGAACAGTAGCTAAATCCTGAGGTTAGGAGAGAGGAAAGAATTGGTAGATAGGAGGCGTGGTAAAAGTAGAGAAGGCAAGGCTAGGGTGCCAAAAAATTCAGTCATTTTGTACTGAGAATTTACTCACTGATGCTGACTGGCTGTTAAATGCTGCCTAGCTGTCTGCTGTTGGGTATGTCTGTGGATTGCAGTGGTTATTTTAAATGCCATGGCTTGTTCTCCCAATCCTGCTCGGCACATTTCCTTCTCCTGGACCAAGTATTCATGCGTTCATCTCCCTTCAGCAGACTGAATCTCCAGGTCCTCCTTCCTCATCTGCTGAAACTCTATAAAGAGCTCCTCGTCTCATGCCCTCTTTTTCTTTCACAGTCGGTGGATAGGCTCAGATGCTAGCTTCTTATTCGCCCTTGACTGAGCACTGAGTGATAGGGGACGCACTAGTGCTTCCTCAACTGCTTCAGTGCAGAACTCCAGTGTCCCTCTGCAGGGATTTTAAGATAGCTAATCACACTCTACCCTGGCTGTATCATAGGGCTCCCTCATGGTAAGTAGTATATCTAATTCTTAATTTGAGTGAGTTTCTGACAGTTCAAACTGTGACAAACAGATTTCTCCCAGGCCATGCCTTAGAACTGGCACATTGCAAAAGGCCACTGAGCTCAACACTGAGAACAGCTGTTCTGGCATATGGAACAGAATGGACCAGTATCTAGTAGGTAGGTAAGTAGGTAGCTAGGTAGGTAAAATTTGGCATTGATCCTTTTTCTTGAAATTATTCTAATTGAGAGGAGGAGACCCATACATTCCTGTTGCTTGTAAGTGATTTGCTTTTAATACAACAATAGATTACTTCAACATTTTACCCTTCTGAGATGGTTCCTTATGTACATCCTCATAAGAGTTTTATACTGTGGAAGAACTTGAAGAGATGGCTAATTTCAATCTGTGGCTAACTCTGACTAGGAATGTCTGTGGTTGTACAATCCAGAAAGAATGCACTTACTGGGCATAGAGCAATATATTTTTAACAATGATCTGGAAAAGCTTACTGTTAAAAAAAGTGGAGGGATTTACTGATCATGCTTGTGGCACTGGGATGTCTGGCAAGAGCAGTGGTGGGTTGTTTCATGATACAGAAAGATTTATTTAGGAAGGAAGGCCTGAGTAGATCTGCTATGGAAGTGTCTTGGTTAATGCATGTTTGAGATGAATAATCACATCAATCATGATATATTTTATATTGTTGTTATTATTAATGTTATTGGGCAGAAATAATTTGGAATTTGCCATCCTTTATCTTTTAGGTGGATGATTAAATATGGTGTAAAATAAAAGCTAGACTTTTCTTCCCGACAATATTGTTGAATTTTAATAGCATTCAGAGGGAACAGGTATGACATCTTCCTAGTGTGGACATTTTGTTTAGGGCTCAATTCTGTCAATTCATTCTGTTGGCAGGAGTAGTGGGAAGAGAGTCAGAAGCCTCCATCCACCCTTGTATCACCTACATAAGCAAAATTTCAGTCTCTTTGCTCAGGGAAGTACGGAGGCTACTCCATGATTACTTCCCCTGAGCTGCACGCCACCCCAAATGAGGCAAAGGAGAGACAAAGAATAGGCTCAGCCATCCACCTCTATGCACTAGCCAGCTGAATTTGTTGGCTGCACTGAAGGAGAAGGAGAATACATTGGACCCTTTAAGAGGTGTAGTGTGCAGTTTTATGGGAAATGAAAAGCTATCTGTTCCTGACTCTACTTGCAAGTTTCCCAAGTTTGTGCTGCTTTCATAAACCATCTTAGCTGCTATGATCCTCTTCTGATGAGTTTAGGGCAGACTGTAGATATGTGAACTCTACCCTCCCTTTCAGAGTAGTACATGAGAGTGATGTCATCTTGTAGCGAAAAAGACAGGAAGTTCAACTGGCCATCACCATAACAGTGAAACTGTCTATACAGTGCTCTCGGGGCACAACGTAAATAAACTAAAAAAACAGAAAATATTTTTCCAGCTTTCTGTGGTTTTGGAAACCGCAGTAAGCACATAATATTCAGACAGAAATGAGATTCTCAAATTGAAAGTGTCTCCACAAGAATATAAATCTCTTTTGCACACACACAAAGTGATATGTATCTTTAGAGAGATTTGGTTAATCCCATGGAAAATCTGATAGAAAATGAGTGGAATAATGAAAGGTGTCCTACAACCATCAAGAAAACAATCTGCTGTATTAAAACAGTGTGTAGTAGGAACCGGTAACCCACATGCATCCCATTTAAAAACACTCATTCAAATATCTGTCTAAAAATAGCTCCTTGTACATAAAACAGTTAAAGACTTTTGATTCTTTCTCACATGCTGCATTTACACATTAAAAAAATCTAAAAGCATATAGATACTGCATCAAAATATAAAGAACAATAGCACAGAGGTAATTCGATTTTAAAGTAAAAGCCCTTTAAATGACAAATGTCTGATTTTTTTACATACATCTTTAATATTTTTCATAACAATACAGTAAATATGTCCAGTCTTCCTTGTGCGCCTCCCCCCCAAGAAGTCTGTCTCTCACAGAACAAAGAAAATGATAGATGTGAGCCTGTGTGATTGCTGAGAAGGCAGAAACAGTAATGACACTCAGGAAATTCTATTCAGTTCAGAAATCATTTCCAGTGCATTTGGAACATTCAGGTTCCCATATTGAGGGTTATGTGCATAATTTCTGTCTTGTCCTAGAATCTAGACTTTCTTAAAAGCAAATTAAATACAACACGAAAAATGAGCAATTATTATATTTAAAATATATGCCATGTAGGAGGATTATGTTTCTCTTTGGTTTTAATTTATTGTCCATTTTTTAAATACAGCAGATACATACAGAATATTAGGTCATAATTATTTATCTTTGTTACTGACAGTATGTAGGATGAAATATGTATCAGTATATAACTAAGAAATACAATATTTTTTGTGGATTCACTAACAATTGTAATTAGATTTCTTCATAAACATATATATCTTTATGCTCCTCTTTCTTAATTCTGACTCCTCATTTCTAACCCATGAAGATGCCAATCTATGAACCAACCATGCCAGGAACCAGATAAAGGCATACTGAGGTGGGTCTTTAGGGTTAGGAATAGAACTGATTAAAAAGAAGGATGTAATTTTTCTGAAATGTACATTCAAACTTTTTGCCAACATGTTTGTGTGCAATTTTCAGAATTTAAACATTTTTCATCAAAAATGCAATAAAAAGGATATTTTCAAAAAAATGTTTGTCCACAATTTTGACCCATTTGTTCATTGAATTTCAGAATTTTGATGGAGGGAAGAATGAAAAATCTTGATCATTTGTAGTTAGAACCACAGGACTCCATCTTGCAAAGTCTTATGCACCTTCTCAAGTCTTTGCAGGATCAGTAATCCAAGTAATTTATTCCTAAAGTATGCAAAAATAATAGGAATAAATGAGCTCTGACACGAGACCTTTACCAGATAGAATATGCACATAAATGTGTGTCCATCCTGGAATCACTTGCACAGTGGGATGTGAATGTTTAACTGGCTAACCAGTTAGCCAATGGGGGCTGGATCAGCTCCCTGCCTGCCACAGACAGAGCAGCCTCAGTGTGAAGCATATTCCCCTCCCACTTTAATTGGTTAACTGGTTAAGAAATATGTTTAACTGGTTAACCAATTAAATGGGATTTTACATCCCTATTACACAGTATACAGAATTTGTCTAAGAACATTCATTTATTTTTGTGTTAGCTTTGCATATTTTTGGAGCTATGATTTTGGAAAATGTTGCTGATTTGCTTATTTTGGGCCCAATAATGTTCCCATTTAAATCATTAGCAAAATTCACATTGACTTTAGTGAGGAGACTTTTGTAGTCTTTGCATTTTTTATATTGCAACTGATATTCTCTATTATTTGTTCTTCTGCTATAGAGCATATTCTTTCTATGTTTCAGAGGATGTTGATTGTGATTTGTAGTTGCTGAATGGTTGCATTTTTGCTTTATAGTCCATAGGATGATATTTGCATTAGATAATACACTAAATCCAAACTACAATCAGCAATATTAAAGTTGCTAAATCAAGGATTCAAAGTTGGGAAATTCCAAATGCTATGGTTTCTCCAGCATCATTTGCTTAGCCATGTTTAGCCATAGTTCCCATTGTAACATAGTTAACAACATAAAGATGTACACTTATGAAGAGGAAAAAAGCCTAGAAAGTATAGGTTGTACATCACTGGTCCAGCTCCCTGGGGACCTGACCAGTCCCAAACCAGGGAATCTGCTAAACCAGGGTAAGCCAATGCCATCCCCTCTGCTGCTGCTGGCTGAGGAACTCTGGCAGAGGAACTAGCATTGATCGAGCAAGGAATAGGGGGCGCTCAGAGGAAAAGGCAAAGTGGCTGTAGAACCCCGCAGCTGGGGACCAGGAACAGAGCCCAACAAGAGCACACTGAGCCCTGTGGCTGCCAAACTCCTAGCCCCCACCTTCCCCTGGAGGGCTGCACTCCTGTCCCTCATCAGCAGGGGCACCAAAGCCACCCTGCCTCTTCCCCTGAGCATTCCTCTGTCCCAGCTCCTCCCTCTTTCTCTTTGAGCTTGAGTGCCACCAATGAGCTATTGGTGGCACTCCCAAAGTTCTGGGAGGGTGGGAATGGAGTTGCTGAGCATGGGGGCCAGCTTTTACCCATGAGTACTCTAGCACAGAAACACCCACAGAGATCCCAGACTGAACCAGACTATAGAGGCTGAACCTGTACTACAAATAAGGAATGTGGAGTAGGCCTTGTCTACTCTGAGGCTCTTGGCCAGTGGTGGCAAACCTCTATTATAGCTGCCCTAATGTAAACCCATAGGTCATGTCTACACTGGGCCACTTATTCCGGAAAAGCAGCCGCTTTTCCGGAATAAGCTGCAAGCTGTCTACACTGGCCCCTTGAATTTCCGGAAAAGCAGTGACGATTTACTGTAAGAAATCAGCTGCTTTTCAGGAAAAACTATGCTGCTCCCGCTCGGGCAAAAGTCCTTTTTCCAGAAAACTGTTCCGGAAAAGGGCCAGTGCAGACAGCACAGTAGTCTTTTCTGCAAAAAAACCCCGATCGCGAAAATGATGATCAGAGCTTTTTTCCGGAAAAGCGCGTCTACATTGGCCACGGACGCTTTTCCGGAAAAAGGGCTTTTCCAGAAAAGCATCCTGCCAATGTAGACGCTCTTTTTCCGGAAATACTTATAACGGAAAACTGTTCCGTTTTAAGCATTTCCAGAAAAAGGTGCCAGTGTAGACACAGCCATACTGTAGACAAGCTAAGCTAGAATTTACACCAGTGCAATTTCTCTCTGCTTGAAACCAAGGTAAAAAGGCACTGATGCATACTGCTGCTGTGACAGATGTTGCCACCCATGCAGCATCTTTGGGACATTGTGCTACATTTATGACTGGTTCGTGTATGACTTTGTTCAGCTCCATGGGGGATTGTTACTACAGCACCACCAAGAATTAAAACAGTGGACAGTGATTAAGGTGAGACACTGAAAGTAAACTCTGGAGAGATGCCGTCCTCTGAGATGGTTTGAATACACATATTCAGACTGGAGTTTCCCAGAGACGAACAGACAAAGAAAAGGATTTTGCTATAGAAAAGCTGGGTTTCAACTGAATCAGGATTTTCTTTTTGATGCTGCAAACAGACAGGACCTTCTGTCCAAAGGAGCTTAATCCTTGTGGAAGGGCTGGAAGAACTGGCCTACCTATGCCCCATAAGAATGATGGATTAGGCTGGGAGTGTTTAGTGCGTGTTTTATCTCTTTCTTGTTCTTATTATCTCTTCTCAGTAATGCTTTTATCTTAAGAGTAAATGTACTTGCTTAGAAAAAGCTATATGGTAACTTGTAATGACTGGCAGGACACTGTTCACAGCCCCCCAAGAAAAATAAAGCAAATATGGTGGTCTTTAGGCAGAATGGCTTGTTGGAGAGACCATAGCGAATAGCAAGGGGCTGTGCAGCCTTTAAACACCACTCAGAAGAGAGTTGGATAAGTCTCTGAACAGAGAGAGGTGATGGCAGGAGACCTTTTGGAGGCACTGCTGGAATGGAGGAAGGATTAATACAGGTTCAGTTACCCTGAAATTGTGAAATTCACTTGAAGAGTCTTTCTCTATCTGGCTTTGCATGTGGTAGATGGCTGGTCCCTGATGGCTGTAACTGGGACAAATCCCCACTGTAAACAAAGCCATAGTTAACATGGCAAAAGAAGTCCAATGTTTGGAATTTCTTGATTTTTGGATAACTTTAATTCTGAGGGCAGAGGGTTAAATTGAGTTTGTTTTTAATTAAAAGAAAAAGAAAAATCTGAAGCTCTTTGGCTTCCATAATCCCAAATTCCTACAGGGTTTGATAGTGGTACATGAAAATGTTTTGAATCATCATTATTTGAGGTGTAGCTGACAAACTCTGCTGGCAAAGCCTAACATTCCTTGAACTGCAGCAGCTGTGAGTTTACATATTCCACTGGATTCAGTTGCCTGCTCCTTGCTCTGAGGCCAATGAGTTTGTAGAACTATTGTATAAAGGTGTTGTAAATTCCTTATTTGGAGTCATAGCAGCTTGCTGATCTTACAAGCTCTACCACTCCATGTTTCAAAGTTGATACAACCTTTGATCTTAAAATCTCCTCCATTTTCAGCATCTGAGCTTGCAAATTCATGCAATTAAATAGCTGTGCACACATGCACACTAAATCCCTTGATGTTGACACAGTGCAAAATGAGGACAGACATATGCATGGAATTAAGCAACAGGCCACAACATTTATTAAACTTTAACACAGGGGAGGGGTGTTACCCGCCCATCACCCATACTCTATAGGCATTTAATTGGTTCCAGTGCTGGGGTTACTGAGTTCTTTATCATATAACCCATAACTGGTGCCAGGATTACAGGGGCCCTTACTATATAAACCCCAAGCCACAGCTTTCTGAGTTATAGCACTCTTCCCGACTGCAAGGGGGACAGAGAGTGAAGGAGGGTGGGAACCTCGGCCCATAAAGGCCACAAAGTCTAAAACTGGTCCTATACCCTTTCACATGAGTCTAAGGCTCATCTCCAAAATCTCAAGTCTTTTACCTCTAGGAATAATTTATTTTATTCCCTTAACCACAATGTAAATCAGCTGCTAGTTGTGATAAAAAAAAAGCAATTCCACCCCCAGTAGCTTAGTTAGGTACTAAGTGAGTTCCCACTGAAGTAGCTGTGAGGAAGGCAAAAACCTCCTGATCCTCTGCCTACTAGCTTATGAGAGAAAAAAATTCCTTTCTGACCCCCCATAAGCAGGTGATTGGCTAGACCTGCAGCATCTATCAGGACAGGCTCCCATTCCTAGTTCAGGTATATAGGTAGGGTGGGTTGCTGGTAGAGAAAATGTGTGTGGGAGGGCATTGGAGGGTCAGGTTCCACTCCAATTGACCTGGTGAGGCAAGGGAGGGAAAGATGCTCTCTCCTTCTCTCTCTGTGCCTCCCCTTTTTCACTGCTCAGCCTGGCAGCCAGGCGGAAAACAGGAGGGAGCTGCTTCTGCCTGGGAGAGCCTTCCCTCTCCCTGCACAGCTGTTGGAGAAAGGGACTGAGCATGCCAAGTGGGCAGGGGGACCTTGGCTCACGTGACCACTGTCCCCAGTGGCACATTCCCCCTCCAATTTTGTGTCATTTTAAAAACAAGTAAGTAGCAGTGCTCATGAATTCCATATAATCACAGCACTGTTTGTTATTGGGCATATGATTATGGCTTTTGGCCACATACCTATTTTGAACATACCCCTAAAGCACAGTGCACTCAATGCCAGAGAAGGCTGTAAAGTCCAAAAGTATAACTGGGTTCAAAAAGGAATTAGAGAAGTTCATGTAGTATATGTCCATCAACGGCCAATAGCCAAGGTGATCAGGAATGCAACCCCATGTACTGGAAATCCCTTTATCTGATTCCCAGACGCTGAAAATGGATGACAGAGGATGGATTACTCAAAAGTGTCCTGTTCTGTTCATTCCCTTTGGAGCACTTGGCACTGGCCATTGTCACAAGACAGGATACTGAGCTAGATGGACGATTGATCTGTCCCAGCATGCCCATTTTTATATTCTTATGTTCTTTATGTTCCTAGATACTAAACTATTAAAGTCCCCAGGAAGAAAGGGGTTAAACCAAAAGCATCAGCTGGAGATAAGTCTCTGCCAGAGGCATACACCTTTGCATGAATAACAAATGCTTTGGGTAAAGTAAAAAGTGGGTAAAGTAATATATTTTATTGGACCAACTTCTCTTTGTGAAAGAGACAAGCTTTCACACTCATATAGAGCTCTTCTTCAGATCTGTGAAAGGACTCAGACGGCCACAGATGAATACAAGGTGGAACAGATCATTTAGATTAGTATTTCAAGACGCTATTCAAAGTGAAGTTGTTTTTTGTAGTCATAAAACAAAAAAGGAGGGTTAGTGGGTTATAGATTGTTGTTAGAAGCCATAAATCCAGATTCTTCATTAAATCCATAATTTTTGTATCCATTAAAGTTATTAAGTTCTCATGTTCATCTTTTGAAGGTGTTGTGAAGTTTCCTTTGAGGATGAGGGTTGAGAGGTCAGATATAGACAGATCACTTTCTGAAAAGTATTCACCCATGGATAATATGGTGTTTTTGTCTTTCACCATTTTTCAGTTCATTTCCAGAGTGTAGTGATTGCCTCATTTCACACACATAATTACTACTGAGGCATTTAATGCACTGGATGAGGTACACCGTCAGTTGTGATAGGCATGTGTAGGGGCCATAGATTTTGAACAGTGTGCTATGGGAGGTATTGATCATTGTAGCAATGGACATAAAACTGCAGGTTTTGCATCCATTATTAAGGCAGAGTCTGGTGTGCTTGTGAATTGGTCACCTGGTCTGGGAGGAGCTTGAGTCTGATGCTGACCTTTGTGAGGTTGGAGGGTTGTCTCAAGGCCAGAGAGGGGATTCAGGAAAGATTTCCTTCCAGGTGGGAAAGTAAGATTAAGAAGCTATTTTGAGTAACTTTAATCAGCAGCTGGTCAAAGGCTCCAGAAGAAAAGGACTCATTTGCATCTAACACAGCTGGGCTGGTCCTGTTAACATGGTTGGGCAAGAGAGAGACTATCACTCAGAGATCCAGTCCAAGACAGGTTGCAGTGTAAGGTTCCCCCCTCAAGAGAGGTAACGGAAGGCAAACCTTTTACCGGAATAGGCACTTGATGTGACTGAACAGAGTAAAAAGTACAAAGTGGATCCATAGACACTTTCCTCAATTGTGAAAATGTTGCAGTTACTGGACAAGAGGAGCATTGCTCACCACAACTCCATCTCCCCTCCATGATCCAGACATCATCCTAGACTTCTCTTCCTCATGTTCTGTCTCTGAAAAGCTGCTTATCACCATCCCTGCACATTACTTATAAAAGCCCCTAACTTTGCTCCACATCTGGTGAAATGTCATTCATATTTTCCTCCTCCCTCCCTTTGCCTTGAGTACTTCAATTTCTGCTTTTCTGACCTCCTTAACTGGCCAGCAGCTTGAGAGGGGAATACTTTCAGCTCTACAAATGTCTAGATACAACTTTTGGGGGTTTAAGGAGAAGGTGGGAATTAGAGGAAGAAACAAGCCTACGAGTTGGATATGAAGCAAAGTCCAAGACCTGAAATCTTAGAGGTTGCTGCAACAATGACTAGAGTTTTGTCACCTACAAGATTAAGGCATGGCTTGCTTTATGTTTCTGTCTCTCCTTTCCAGGCAAAGGACCAATTTGTCTAAGCCCTTCAGAGCTCAGCTTCTCAGACTAGGCCAGGATGGCTTATGCTGCTTTGTTTCTGGTTCCTGGAACTCATATATAACCCATGACAGTTTCTGCAGATCTCCCTATAGTTGCTGACTATGTGCCTTCTAAGACCAATCCAGAACAGCACCACAATTCACCCTGTCCAGATAAGATGGGAAAGGGATAGCAGTGGCAGTGGTTGACTACAGGAATGAGGCATCTAGGAACCTGGATGACTTGGGTGAATTGTGGCATCTTGGAGTTAGGTATGGAGGAGGGGCTACTTGTGAGCTTTGGGGGTTCAGTTTGGCCCATAGAGTAACTGAAGTATTGGTTATGAAGGACTAAGTAATGAGACTTCCTGCCAGAACTTGAAAGAGACTCAGCATGTGGCATCTGCCATGCAGAGAGCACCTCACACGAACACATATGACCATATTATTGAGCCATAGTGTGAGTAATTAGGCCCTGAAAAGATGCAGTCATTCATCTTCTTCTGGGTCAAAGGAAGGCCACACCACTTCACTATGTTACCAGAATCACACTCTGACCTACCATCTTGGTGGGGCAGGGCACCAAACAGTCTGTGGGCTTGGAACTCAGTCAAGGCTGAGCTAAAAAGCAGTTCATTGACTCTGGCCCCCAAACTGGACAGAGCTAATAATCAGTTTATAGGCTTCTACCCTTAAGCAGAGCAAGGCAGATAAGAAGCTTATAGGCGCTGCCTGCAAGCAGAGCAGTGCTAATAATCCATCTATGAACCCAGCCCCTCAGGCAGGTCAGGGCACCAAATAGGAAAGGCAGAGCAGCCTTTTGGCTCAATTAGATGGCAAACAAAATAAAGGCCTTTTAGCTTATGTTGGGGTGGTTGCCATTCCAGGGATTGGGTGACAGGAGATAGGGGAACCTGGGCCCACCTAACTCCACCAGGCCTCAGCCCAGGCCCTAGCAATGGCAGATTGTTTCACTTCTGGGACAGGAGCAAATCCAGCTGTAACACATGGACTGTCAGCAATGTAGCCAAACTAGAGTCAGCTGTCCCTGTGATACTTACTATCAGAGTTCCAGGTCTGTTGCCTCGGTGTCCTCTGAGTCATTGGAATAGCCACCAGCAATTGTACCACTTCCTCCCTGGCCTCAGCCCTCTCCAGCTCTGGGTCCTCATCTACATTAGGATCTTATTCTGAAATAACCTCCCCCCATCCCAAGTTGGAATTTATAAGCAGTGCATCCACAGTACCAAGCCCATTATTTCGAAATAACAGGCAGTGGAATTCGAACTCTATACGCCTGCATTTCAGGAACAGTAACGTTAACTCCAAAATACGAATTTTGAAATAACATTAGTGTGGATGCTCCAGTGACACCAGTTCAAACTTACTGGCCTTCCACACTTACCCGGCGTGCTTCTTGGAGCTCTAAGTACAAGGTAGAGCGTCCCCATTAACAGAGCTTGTCTCAGAGTAATTATGACGCTTTCCCATAGTGATGACGCATTACTTCGAATTTGCTCAGTTGGGAGTTCTTAAGTTGAATTTAGTCATTTTGAAATAGTTTCCTAGTGTAGACATGGCCTGAGGCACAGCCGTGCTCCAGCAGCAGGTTCAGTAGCCTGCAGCAAGATGTCTGTATTTCATTCCCTGGATGTACTCCAACTTTTGAAATCCCTGTCCCACCTCCCCACGTCTGGTGAAAGGGGTGAGTATGGCCTGACTTCACCTATCCAGGCACAGTGGTTGGATTGGAGAGGGGCCACACTGCCTCACTACAAAGGTCTGCCTTGATGGGGCGGCATATCTGTACTGTAACTTTCAGTTTTAACTGAGTGCTTTTGGTTTTGCCTCACTGTTCATTCTGTTATTAGGGGTAAAAGAGTCATATTGTATTAATGATTTTGGATTCTGTTTCACAGCATTCCAATTCAGTTTAGCATGATGTATTCAATACTGTCTTAATTACTCTATAAAGCAGGGCTCCAATGGCATTTGACCCTCCACAGCATTCCAGCCATTCCCAGGGCACATCATTGACTCCAACTCTGCTTTAAATGATTAGGCAGGTTGTGCTTCAGTAGACAATAATGGGTGTACAATATCAATGGAGTGTCAAGTTTGGGATGGCTACAGATGTGCAGGGGTTTCAGTGCCCATGGTTTGGAAGTGCACCACAAAGAACTGTTTGCCTGGGATCTATTTAACCTTTGGTTTTCTGGTTTAACTGGAATTTAAATAAAAGTTGAATGTAGTCAGAGGCCTTTAACCATATTGATATGTGTCACTAGTCTCATTCTGGGCCGTAAGTGGTGGAGTGAGGGGTTGCACAGTTTTTGATTGAAGATTGAATTATTTTTCAAGCTCCCTGTCTATTACTTTTTAAACTTAGTTTGTGGCTTGGCTCTCTCTCAAACTCTTTGTTCACTAACCTTCTAGTTGCTTCTGTTGAAAACAGAGAGCCCTTTCAAGTCAAATGTTTTAAGAAAGTTTAAAAAATGTTCTGGTATGTATTAAAAAGTAACAGATATTCCCTAGCTTTCCACTGTTGTATTGTCCATGTAAAGTGAAAGGCAATAATACCCCAAATTAACTGCTAGGTAAATTTTATTTTAGATATGATCTGAACTTCACTCTGATTATGTGAAGTGGTGCTCTTGTCTAGAAGTGTCACTTTTCAACTAAGCTGAATTATTTAGAAAAAATATAAGCTGACATTTAGCAAAAGACAGATGAAATAGAACTCTTATTAAAGAAATACTTCTAGAAATTGCCATTTTTTACAGAATAATAACATAGTGATCAAATTAATCAAACTATGACTTAGATTTTCAAAATTGATTAGAGTTTTTGGACAACAATTAATGTGGTATACTAAACTAGACTGAGTTTAAACTGATTAGCAGTTTTTATATTTTTGAAAAATACATAGCAAATGGCTATGCTAATCAAAGTAAATCAAGTTATGTTAATGGAGGTCCTTTTAATGATGAAAGATACTACATTTATAAATGCAGGTTTTTTCTGCACATGTTTAACTAGATTTTATATTCTATGAATAGTAGAAGTTTAAGACTGGCAAAATAGCCATAGTCTACAACTATATAGGAAAAGGCTTTGATTAGAGTAAAATTACACAAAAATGTGTCATTAAAAGGCATTGGACAGACATAAAACCTAACCTTTTGAGCTGAAGAATACTTAATATTCTCTTCATGATCATGCAAGGGGAAATTCTTTGCTATGGAATAGCTATTTTCCTGTTAAGCAGGCTATTTCATCAATGATTTATTCCTGAGATGTAATAGGTCGTTTAAAATGGTGGTTTAAAAGTTAGGCCTTTTTTGTTTAATTTTCTCACAGGCAGTTGGTAATTATCATGGTCCTGCAGTTTCTCTGGAATGCTGTGGAGGGTCAAATGCCAATGGAACCCTGCTTTATAGGGTAATTAAGACAGTAGACATGGTTATTAAATACATCATGCTAAACTAAACTGGAATGCTGTGAAATAAAATCCAAAATCATAAATAAAATGTGGGTATTCTAGTGAAGGGGGGGTGAGTCTTATACAATCATATTTGCAATAAACAGCTCTGGCTGAATCACTGCTCAAATTCTGCTCTTTTAGTATCTGAAGACTAGCTAAATGTTTTAAGAATATTTTTAAATAAAAAATAAGAGCAATTGTGCTCTGGGTGAACAGAAATCTAATACAGTAATCAAAATTCAACGTCATACTGCTCAGTATAGCTAAAGAATGTGAAAATACTCCACAATGAATAGAACCTTCTGTATTCTTAATTACCATGCATCATGTGCTGGCAAATATGTAGCAAAATAGGATGATGGATGTAAGTTTAATGTGAATAATAAATGAAGTTTGGAGAATCCTTTAGAAAGTATCATGGGACAACAGCCTCTTTTTAAGATCTTACCCAGGTGTAGTTTAGCTGTTTCATTCATGTCTTTTTGAATCTTTGTGTTTCTAACATGCTGTAAGCTACATATAGAGACACTCTAAGACTCCTATTTGGGTACAGTTCAAAACTAAGCTTGTTTTAAAGGATTGTTCTATATAGATCATGCTAGGCACTGTGGAAAGGTAAAATATTGCAACCCATAAAATATTGTGTGTGTTTATACATACACACACACACACACACATAGTCTGAAAAGATAAGATAATGTAATGTCTTTCCAGAAATTTTTGATGAGTATACAAAAATGTTGGGAAATTGGCTTCAGAAAATGAGTGCAATATCAGGTAAAATCTCTAAAATGCATGATCTGATTTGTGCATGTGATCCAAATTGTGTTGTCCTGCTTACAGTCTGGAAGTTTATACAGGCATGTTTAGTGGCAAATTCATTGCATCACTAGGAAAAGAAAAAGGACCATTTAAAAAATAAATATTTCTAATTCTAGCTGTAAAACTGGAAGCCAAAATGGGTAGTTGACAGGCACAGAGCCAGCTGACTTTAGATCACTAGCCTTTCCATCAGATCAGTCTTCCTATTTCCACATGGAACACATTTTAAGTTAACAATGTGTAGTTTGGCAAAGGAATTGTTTTTCTTTGGCACAGAGCAGTTGTCTCATTTCTTTTTTTAAAAAGTATTTTCTTCCTTCTTATATATACAGTGCATGTCGACATTCTTTTGAACTTTCAAAATAGTTGTTACATCAAAAAAGCTTTACTTATACAATTACATTCTGGTTATTCTATTTTTATGAGTATAAATGTTGAAAAAAATACATTTAATTCATCTGTACACTGTGTGTGTAGCCTATCCAATTTTCAGTGTTTACTCAAATTCATATTTAAAGGTATATAAAAATGTTGATTAAGCTACATGACCACTGTCACTCACGAAATTTGCCTCTTTTCTTAAAACAGTAACATAAGTAAGTCTCAGCTGATAGCAAAGTATTTACAGAATGGATATAGATTGTGAGAAAGACCAGGAAAGAATCCAATCATTTTGCTCTCACTCCAAAAACTGGCCATTTTAGCCAAAATGTATTTATAGCACAAAAAAAAGCAGTAGAATGGAATGCTACTTATTCAAACATTTGCAGTTGATTTATTCATTCCTGGCTACTTCCACAGAAAACTCAGAAAAGCAGAAATGCAAATTTTCAGACATTGGTTCCACATGAAATGGGACAGACCACTGCACCAGCTACCGTTGTGAGACCAGATAGAGCTACTGCTGCCTACACATAAAGAGAGCCATTAAGGAGAAGTTGTTTATTTCTGCTTCTGCAGAAATCATAAACACCAGCCATGAGTCTGACAGCACAAGCTGTGCTGCAGTAAATTCTAGTACTTTGCTGGCCATTCTAAGCTGCCCCGTAAAAGTTACTGTAGCTAAATCCCATATACATTTCATGAAATGATCCTGCTCTGAAGATGGTATCATATTCATGCACAGCGGGGTGTGCAAATGCCTATAAATCAAAATGTAGAATCTGAAATACCTATAAAAAAAATCTGTGCAAATTTAACCATGACCCTTTGCCAGACAATAGGCCTTCATATGCTTTGCAGTTTAGCAGACACCAAGGAATTTTGTTTGGAAGTGATAGCTACTGTCTATGTAATATTTAGGACCTATTCATGGAGCATCTGGCAGAAAATAAAAGGGTTTCCTCCTCTAACATATGCTAAAGAAGGATGTGGTCCTGTGCCTGCTCCTCCTCTTCTGACTTTTTGCAAATAGCACAACATAAGAGACAGTTGTTTCTGGCTGCCCTGCTGCCTGTCATGGCTGTCAAGTGAAATCCCATGAATTATTGCTCTTCCAGATGTAAGAGATTTCCAGGCTGCCTTAAACTGCCTGTGGTTTGTGGTACTGGAGAGGAGAGAAACGAGATTAAACTTCATCTCATCAGTGCAATCTGAAAAGATCACACAGAGGACTAATAATCACAGCTTTTTCATTCCAGAGCCGGACCTAAGAGCTGTGTGTTTTTGTTTCAGGGTTATGTCACATTAAGCTTGTTGGAAGACATTGATTAAGGTCAAACAATGTTTGAAGAAGATCAAGAATAAAAAATATAACTGTGTGTTGCTGCATACATTTTGCATCTCCAAAAAGTGTCATGCATTATTTTAGCTAGTTGAAAAGCAATGGAGTGTGTGCTGAGTTTTATAATTCTAAATTGTCAGCACTTCTTAGCACAAGCTCAAATGAGAGGAAAAAAGAAAATGTTCACCAAAAATTATGATCTTAATGTTATAATTCGGAGGAAGCAGTATTCAAAAATGCACCTTGTATCGTCCTAAAGATCTGTGGGTTTTTTGGATTTTTTTTTTTGATTCCTTGATTTTTTTATGATTCCCTGATGTATCTTGTTTGTGCCAGCCATACTGACTTTCAGAGTTTCAGGAATAATCTGAATGTTTCATAGTTGGTGAAGGGTAGTTATTTATGCCCTGCTTAGTTAAACATTTTTAAAAGCATGCAATTATAACCTTATGTAAGTTAGCAAATATCAGGTGGTTCAAAATGCTGGGTACCAACTGAACTAAAGGTTTTCATAAGTGTTTCCACAATTCTTCTGAAAATAAATTATGACCTATTTCCATTATACACTGTTAAAGTCCTGAGGGAACAAACTTAAATAAGTCATTACATTTTCATTCCCTTTGATAAAACAAAAACAAAAAAGCCACACCATGGCTGAAAATTATAATGTAAATGACACTAACATACTGCTTGAAAACATAAGCATTGTAGAATAGTTACTGTTAGAACTTGGTGTTAATGAAATCAAGGAAAGTTGAAAGGCCTCTGACATTTGGCGTTAGCCCTATTAGCAAAATATTAATTACAGATAACGAAAATACATTGCTTAAAGAACACCTGGAAATAATTGACAAATGCATGCGTCTTAGATCCGAACATAATTGCCCTGGTTCGACCTATGTAGCTTTTTTTTAAAAAAACTGACGTAGCTTGTTTAAGTAATAATGTTGGCTACCAGATGTAAAACCTCCCAGGCTAGCTTCCTTTTCCATTTGAGCTCAAGCATCTCACAAAGGCTCACTAATATGAGGGAATACCAGTAAAATAGTGATGAAAACCATAGGTGCAAATGTCTGCAATTGGCTCACATGAAAGCATTTACTGCTTTTCAGGCATGTGTATTAAACCATAGTGGGAAAGAGCCCTTCATTGAAAATGCATTAATTATTTGACACTGGTTTTTCCTCGGTCATTTTTTGCTATGGGATGCAAGTGAAAGATTACAGCTGAAAAAATGATCATCATACTTGAGGTAGGCTCACCGAGTCTTTTCTTATGTTCTCTGTGAAGTTGTCTTGAACTGAAACCTCTGCTCCTTAAGGATTAAGGGATTGAAAAGCAAAGACTGAAGCTGCTGTAATTTAAACCCAGTGATTCTCCAGCACAAAGGTGCAAAATGGACTAAGCCAATCTGCTTCTTTGCTAGTTCAGCTAAGAAATAATTTTACCTTTTGAAAGTTTTGTACTATTAACATTCCAAAGGTGTCATTATCTTTAAAGCAATTTTTTTTCTCTTTAACATGAGAGCAGAGCGGTGAGACACTGAAAAGGTGGACATGGTTTCAAATTGCAGTTTACCGCATCTCTGAAAAATTCCGTCTGTGTGATGAACAGATAAATCTTAAACATAAATTTCATCAATGAATGCCACTGAGGTGGGAGGTTTTGTCTATAAAGTTATCTTGTCTCCATAAATATTTGTACGGCAGTTTTTGGTTGCTATTTAAAAAGTATTTTAAAATTACTGAAGAGTCATGGAAAGTATCATATGAAACAAACTATGTTCCAAGGACCATGTCTGTGTTCAAGAGAAAAAGGAGCATTATGTTATATGGAGATAATTAATGCATTCACTAGACAGAAGAAATCCATTTAATTACATAGGAACTGATTGCAGGTTCTGAGTTTCAGTAACAAAATAACTGAATTCTCATTTCAGGATTGTTGGGTTTTTTTGTTTGTTTTTTAACTTTGTCATGGAGATACAGTATCTAATCGAGATCAAATCATATAAAAACTGCTTTGAAAATATTCCCAGTAGAATAGCAGTGTATCCAACAGAAAAGGTTTATCCAGCATTGTGGTTTGGGAGCTCTAGTATCATGGTGACCTGGTTTTGACTCCTGGATCAGGTGTTTCATTTACGGCATGTCTACACAGCAGGGCTAAATCCAAAATAAGCTACGCAACTTGAGATATGTCAATTGCGTAGCTAAAGTCAAAATAGCTTATTTTGGCTTTTGGCACTGTCTACACAGCAGGAAGTCCGGGTTAGATTATTCTTCCTCTGACTTCCCTTACGCCTCATAAAATGAGGGTTACAGGAGTTGGAGTAAGAAGTTCTCTAGCTCGACAATATTTCAACATTATGTCAAAATAACTGCTTGCTGTGTAGACACAGACTATGTTTTTTAGGAATAACGTTAGTTATTCCAAAATAACACTGCTGTGTAGACATAGCCTGACAGACTGGATGTAGCTGGGGGATACTGTGGACAGTAGTATACTCTGCCCATGAGAAGAAAGTACATCCAGCTTTCTGGATTAAGTAACCTCTCTGACCAATTTAGGAGCGACATCAATGGACTCCAAAGTGAGTTCCATTTAGTCCTCCACATTTCCAGAGTGCTACAGCACCACTATTTCTCTCAATACAAGGCTCCAATTCATGATAACCTATGTCCTGGCAAAGCACTTTTCTTCCCAGGGAAAAATCTTAAACATGTCATCAATCATCAGATGTGTGTAGAAGCATTCCATCCACAGGAATAATTTTAGATATGAGAGTTATTTGTACCGTACCTGGAATACACTGTAAAGTTTTAGTTTTGGGTGGGGGGAAACTTACATAAGTGGTTACATATTTATGTTTGTAAATGCTACCCTGTCAATGCTTTAAACTATGCCCCACTGTTTATCCATACTTTTGGTATAGAGCTGGCAACCAGCGGTAATACGAGCTTTCCAACACTTCCCATTCATAACCTCAAAGCCTAAACTGAAGGACCACCCTCTCTAGAGACAGAAGCAATTCATTTTCCATATTCACTGCTCCTCTCTTGAAAGGGAAAAAGCTGCCCGTCATACCAAAAGGGTTGAATGATAAAGGGTATCACCGGTTTTATCATATGGGCAACTGACACAAAACTCTTTTTCACTTATCTTAAGTTGGACGGGAACTGAGTTCAGAGATGAAAGGTCAGTTCTTTATCCACTAAGCCCTCTAGATATTCCAAAATCCCTGGTACATTACAAATTTGAACAGTTTAAGCTCTCTTAAATAAAGAATCTCTTCTCAAGCTTAAGTATACAGTGTATATAGATACAGAGCAGAAGGAACATGTGAAAGGTCACATGTGTGACCTTTTAACATCAATAGTTTTATTTATTATCTGAAGTCCAGTTTATAGAGCTTAATGAAAAAGCAAAGTAAAAAAAATCAAGGGCTCTTTACAATTTGACTACCTAAATAAAATTTGCACTTGTGCACCTTAGAAGCAGCTACAGTGAAAGTTTCCTGAAGCTCGTTTTCAAAGACAGAATCTACTTCCAAGTATTTATAGTATTTTATTGGTATAGTTGGATTGGACAATGCCTTTTAAAAGGATGGGTTCTCAATACTCATTTTAAAGTTATTATTTCCTTCCATGATTGTTCCTTGTTTTGTTGCTGTATTTAAAAAACCTGGTCCTGTAGACTACAGTCACCTTGCATTTAGGGCTTTATTCTGAAATAACTTAGACCACATCTACACAGCAGGCAGTTACTTCGAAATAATGTCAAAATTCTGTCAAGCTAGAGGACTTCTTACTTCAACTCCTATAACCCTTATTGTATGAGGAGTAAGGGAAGTTGGAGGAAGAGAGCTCTATTTCAAAATAAGTGTGATGTAGATGCTAACAATTTTGAAATAAGCTGTTTCTAAATAAGCTATGCAATTGACGTGGCTCAATATGCATAGCTTATTTCGAGTTAAGCCCTGCCGTGTAGACACACCCAGAGAGAGAGAGAGATTTCCACAGGTGTAAGTAGTCAGACTCTGTGAATACCAAGCCACATAACACTTTTAAAAATTGGTTCATCAGTTGCACTCTCAGAATTTAAAAGATTAAATGTGGAATTTGATAACCTGCTTCCTGGCAAATCAGTGCTATTGTTTTTTACAGGATATTTACAGACCACAGCATTTCGTTTGGTGAATCAATTATCTGACTCCTCAAATGGTGATTTTTTTTCATGGAATTTTGGATTTTTCCATTTAAGTAATAGTAGGTGGTGGTGTTCTAGCTATCTGACAACTGACTTTTGTGATATAATTTAGAGACTGCTAGTGCATGAGCATCAAGACATACAGACTGAGAACATAGGAGGGAAAAAAACAAAGCTGGATTAAAAATTGCCTTTAAGTGCTAGAGCTCTGGTCCAAGGACTTGGTGCATTCTTGTTTAAAATGCCTTGGAAATAATACTGATCATTTCATCTCTAGTGCCTTTTATGATCTTTTTTCTGTAAAATGAGAACAGGATAAATTGGGTCCAACTTTAAAGATAGAAACTAGATAATCAAAACATGACAAAATGGCCAAGCTAGATCTAATAATCCTTTCATCTTGTTTCCTGTCATTGTTAATGTGTGAAAATGTACAATAGGAATGTACAAAATGCAAATAGGAATTTATCAGATATGTATCATATAAAGTAGTTAGCAATAATATAGTCTGTTAATGAAGCACTGCATGTGTAATTTTACAGGTTAATTAATGCAGCAGGGTTTGCTCATTTCAACATATTTGGGGACATTTAGAATACTGTTATTATGGCACAATTACATCTTTCAATTGTTCATCCCAAAACTACCTCTTTATCTTTGAATTTTAAAGATTTTTTAATGATCTCTGCAGTTAGGCAAACCATGTGGCAAAAGACTCCTTGATCAAAACAAATATTTGGCTTGATCTTTTGTATTTAAGGACAAATTGTGCAGGCTTCAGAATACTAGCTTATACAGTGGACTTTTTAGAAGGCTGAGATGTAGTCTTATTCTTCATCATGCACATATAAAAACATTACATTTACACTTTTTCTGTGTACTGTAAACAACATCTCTCAGCCTTATTCATTAAAAATGTATATGAACATTTAATAATAAGTGCTGCAGATCTTGCACATGGGACACAAGGTGCTTTATGTGCTCTCATTTGAAAAAGAAAAAAAATATCATGAAACAACAGGAGTAAATCCAGTGTGTACTTTTTTTAAAATATATAATTGGAAATGAAATTTCACTTCTGAAAAAGTGTGTGTTTAAAGTCTACCAGATAGATTAACAATGAAACTCTGGTGTCATGCTGCTATTTTTTTAAGAGCTGTCAGACCCCTTAATTAAACTGTTATATATGGGGCAGACCAGTTTTTATGTATTCTCATCACTGTGGTGAAATAATAATGTATCTGTGGTCAGTTACAATACTCACAATAGACTGAAATGTAAGGAAAAGATGAGTAATTTGGAACCTTTCTACGGAAATTGTGCTGTATTTGGGTTTAACCTTGAAAAGCACTCATGGATTTCAACTAGTGTACCAAAGGCCGCAATGCAACTTCTCAAGGGCCTTCATTTGCACACCAGAAAACTCACTGCTTCCCTTATTATCCAGCATGTGAGTATTAGTGTTTTACTGTTAGCATTCAGTAACCATAACCACAGCTGACTGTTTTTTGCAACTGCAAAATAACACAACATAAAATGAAAAACAATTAAAATGACATAAAATGAGAAACTCCTGCTGCAGTGGTGGCTTCTATAATTCCTGTTCTTCAGACTAGGCCTGACTCCCTACCCTAGATATTGCAACCTAGGGAACAGGGTCATGGTGCCACTTAGAAGTGGCCTGGCTGCCCCTCCATCACAATGGCCAAAGTGGGGAGCTGAGCTCAGCACCACAGCACAGGAGGACACATTGATGTGGGGGGAATGTGAGGCAATCTACCCCCGGGCCTACCACTATCACCCCATAGGCGCAAAATCTGAAACCAGGCCCCAAACGTCTGAGAGACTGGGAATAGATACAATTATGTAACAAGGATTTTTTTTTAAAATACAAAAAATAAAATGAATTTCACAGGGCTGTAGTCATGATAACTAAAAATATGTGGGGGTTATTTCATTTATTTATTAATGACAGTGTCTTCTGGTTTGTTTTTTCTCTACTCTGATTTTGATTATCATTCTAGCACACCTTGCCCCTTTAGGGAATTACACTTTTATTATATTCTGTCAAGGCACTCAGAGACCTTTGGCTACCCTCTGACATAAGTACCAAAGAGGCATTTTTTGTGAATGAGCTGCTGTACCTGATGTTTTGTACCTACAGAATGCCTGAGGATTACCTTAACAGAGTAAGTCACTACAGTTCAGCCCCACATGTACTAAATGTGTATCTTTGTTGTCTTATCCAGTAGTGCATCCTCACTACTCTTTCCTAAATAATGTCACTGGGTGAAGATCCTTCTTAAACTAGTAGAGAAAGTGTTTGGGCCTGATTGCTGAGAGAAGAGGAAAGCTACCTAAAAACTGAGCTGAGAGACATTTTGAACTTGAGGGATGTATTTTCCAGGTTCTAATCAGTTATTCATTGATTCCTACTGGAACTCTGGGTGCTCAATAATTTGAGAATTTGGGTCCTGAATTTTCTAGGCTACACCTGAAAAATGCCAGTCTCAGCATTTTAGTTAAAAATAAATATAGCGAATATAGATCCAGATTTAAAATTTGCCATTAAGAGGAAAATTTTCAAATGCACAAAAAATTTCCATTGGGAGTTGGGAACCTTGCTATCCCTTTCCTGCATTTGAAAATGTCCCCCCAAATGACAGTTATCACAAACCAACCTCATACTTTTGGCATAAATTCTATTGTCAGTTTACGCTTATGAGACATGTATTTTATCTTCTTTTTACCTTTGGACTAGTCTTTTTAGACTATCAAAAAGTTTAAAAAGTAAACTTTATTTGGTCATTCTATGTTATAACATTCTGCATCATGATATAGAGGTGAGCTGGAAGGAAGATGTGTACATTGCCATGAAAGTTGTGAAAACATGTTGTACTAGTACCTTAGCTGTCACTTCCGACAGCCAAATGAAGTAAGTCAATGGATCTATGGTCCAGGGGTCAGAGTGGCAGTATTTCTGAAGAATTCAGAGAAGTTGTCTGGAGAGTGTTAGTGTGTGAGACAGAGGAAGAAAGAGAAAGATGAACAATGAATTCCCTAAAGCCATTCCCCTGAAGTGTTCCACAATAAATTTTGAATGTCTGTCACTGTGTAGTGGAGGGGTCAGATTTACTAATTTGTATTAACTTCCTTATTTCTATACTCTGTCAATATGATCTCACTTGGGGTTCTGAAAGTTTAGACTCTACCACAGTGAAGCCTGATTTTGACCAAAAAGGGGAATGTTTTTCATGTTACCTAATTTACCAGTATCTTTTGCACGTGAAATGAACAGGGTGGCTTGCACCCCTTTTCCTCTGTTTTTTAACTGGCTGCTTAATGGACAGCAGCTGCTGTAAATCTGCTATGGCAACAATAAATGGGAAAATGGACATTTTCCCACAAAAGTACACAATAACTCAGGGCAAAAGAAAAGTAGACTCAGGCATGTGTAGGAGGAGAAAGTACCTTTTCCTCAGTCATCCAGCGGTGCGCCCATTGATAAACCTCTTAAACATATAAGACATCGATTAGTGAAATAAGAAGAATGGAAATATAAAAAAAAAAATCTATGCCTGAAGAGAAGGAACTTCAATTAAGAACACTTCAAGACACAGCAATACTGCCCTTGTGAATATTCACGAAGAGGATTGTTTTTTGTCTGTGAGGTGCCAAAAAGGATTAACAATTTTCCAGTGGAGGCAGCATCCCTGCAATCCCACCACAGGGGTATCTCAGGTGTGAGGCGGGGGCTTTGGAAGAGGGCAACATGTGCTGGCTCCACTGGCTAGTAGTGCCTTTGGCTGACATGGTAGTTTATTTGTGAGCTCATTAAGCTTGGCCAGTCCTTTGGGGCACTATTGCCAAAGGTCACAAAAGACAAGATTTTGCATAATGAATACATTATTTTTTTGTTAGTGGATAGGGAGTAAGAGGGTAATAGAAATGAAGCTTTGGAAAAGAGGGATGAAACTAAAAGGGAAGTCCCTAAGGTGGCAAAATATGATCACCAAGCACACTTCAGTTTTAGCAAGTGAGCTTGGAGGAATGAAAATGCTTGGAAATATGCTGCCTTAAATACAGAGCTACGGCATAGAATGCATACACCACAAAGGATACCAGTGCTGGTCTCCACTACAGTGAATCATTTATGTGGAAAAAACCCAGCCAGTGAATGGGAAAGGGTGGATAACACAGTATGTTTTGATGAAGATGTTTAAAGGAAGGAAAATAAGATGCTTAGTTATCCTAAATAATGCTGAAAATAAAGTATCAGAGGGGTAGCCGTGTTAGTCTGAATCTGCATAAACAACAAGAAGTCCTGTGGCACCTTATAGACTAACAGATTTATTGGAGCATAAGCTTTTGTGGGCATGGAAGAGTCTGATCTGGCACTTAAACATCAGTTTGGGTGGTAAGAATTAAGAAAATGTAGGCATTTATGCTCAGATGGCAGAGGTTCACAACCCATTGCCAGATAATTCAAATAGTTATGTCAGATAAAAGATAGAAACACCAGCTATCAGGGTCAGTTCAAGGGTGCTACAAAGAGCACCAAATTCTAGTAAAGACAGATAAAATACTTCACTGGTTGCTAAGATACCTTAATCTGATGAAAGCTCAGTTGTATGAAGGGTTTTTTTTCCCTCTTTTTTAAGGGTTTATCTTTCTATACACTGGTCGTAAGATACAAACAGTGGCTAGGAATCCTAGATCACCAATTATGTAGCCTCAAGTAATTGGCAGAAAGTTAGAGAAGGAGGTAAGTTAGGAAGATAATAGCTGGTCCATTTGAGCACTTGAGGGTTTCCTTTGGGGGCTGTCTTGGAGAAGCTTCAGGCAATTTTGGGCTTGAGGATGAATCAATGAATGATTACATTGATTTTCTGTGATGTTTTTCAATCAGGCTATCAAGATTCTTAGGACTTGTGATAAGGATACCCTTTTGGCATAAGCAAATATAGAATCTACTGTACATTTTTAAAAGTAACAGAGAGATAGTCGTGTTAGTCTGATCTTGGTAAAACAAAAAAAGCAGTCATGTAGCACTTTAAAGATTAAAAAAATAGTTTATTAGGTAATGTATATTAGTTAGCCACTGTATATTTAGAGAAGGTAGTTGGTTGTTTGGGGAAACTACATTTCTAATAAAATGTGTATTTCCTTCTAGTGTGTTCTTATTTTTTGAATGACAATGTGTATGTCTTTCCAGCGTATTCTTAGTTTTTGAGTCTCTGCTGTATGTGTGCAACTGAAAGGGAGGTGCTATGATAGCTTTCTGTCTTCCTAAATGAGGCTTCCTAGTCCCATCTCATTCCTGTTGCTGATATTTAATCAGACTTTAGAGCAACAAAAGTCCAACTCCTCAAAGATAGTTGCCTTTCTTCCACTGAAACCAATGAGAGTTAGGTCCCTAAATAACTTTGAGGATCTCAGGCAAGGTGCCTTGCTGCAACAGAGGATGAAGCTGCTGGAACTCTACTCCATCACCTTTCCTCCTGCCACTGACTGTTGGGACACATGGATACTCTTTCTCCCTCCCCTTACTTTGGGATGGGCACAGATTTACCTCTACTGACTTTCTCCTAGAAGAGATTTCTTCAACCCAGAAAGAAAGTTTGCACCACTCATCACTGGCCACTTTGCACAAGTTATGTGGTGAATCTAGCCCTCAGTTACTACCGGCGTTTCAGCATTTCTAGTATTGAGATGCCCAAAACTTAACACACTGTTCTTGGTGCAGTCACACCCCGGCTTTAGAAATAAAGATGTTGCCTTTATGGATTATCATTTGCAGCATCCGTGTTTGCAGCCAGCAGGTGACTTCATCAGCTGTTTTTACCTCCTTTTTTCCTACAATCTATGATGTGACTTATTCTATGCTATCACTCCTGGGTCTCTTATAGAATTACTGCTCTTCACACATTATATTCCCCATGACTATGTTTCAGATTCTCTTTCCAAGATGAGTAATAAGGGTTTTTTAATTTTTAACTATAGTTTGAATTTTTCTGGATTGCTTTGTATTATTTTTTTTCTGTTCTCACTAGTGTGCACAATTCCTACTAATTTAATTAACATACTTTCTAGAATATTTTCCAGATTATTAATTAAGCTGTTACATAAAATTGGTCCGAATGGTGACCTCTCTGGCCCTTCTTTGGCTGCCTCCCCCAGCAATTTGTCACTCAGCCATTAATTGTTGCCCTTTTGCTGCTAATTAACCCATGTGCCAGTGCTTATACCCAAGACAATCTAAATGGTCAAGTACAAATCCATGAAGTGCTGTAAAAAGTCAGAAGATTCATTAGAAGGAAAAGCAGGGATACTATGAAAAATGTCAATGAACGAAGTTTAAAAACAGAATTCAGAGATGTAGGAGACAACTTTGTCATAATGGGTGAACAGCTGAAGTACCCTAAGTTGGTTCTGTTGGCTGGACAATCTAAGTCATGCCTAGGTGGGTGAGTCTGGTTTAAATAAAATCTGATTCCAGCTGCTTTCAAGTTTTTCTGCCAGTAAATTGGTCACTCCCACTGAAAAACCATGACAACCTCAATAGTGTGGTTTCAGGTATAATCTTTTCCATTGACAGAGTAAACATACATGTTTGTTGTCCCAAGATGAATGGGAATGAACGGTGGGTCAACCTCCATAGATAATCAAACCCCTTTTTCTGTCTAGGATGGTGGGGAAAAAACATTAACTTCAAATCACAGAAATGTAAAATGCCTTGATGCGTGATAAGAGAGCATCATCTAAATTTCAGTTTGAAGAAACATTGCAGAAATGTTTGACATACTGTAAAAAGGTTTTCAGCTGATGTGGCATTCAGGATTGGATCAACCACCTCGGATGCACTGTGAAAATGCTAGATGGAAGAATTAGTCACAAAGTAGCTAGAGTCACCGATAAATTCAAAGTAGCGCTAAGCTACAGGTAAAGCAGTCAATATAGGTCAGGTAAAGGCATTAGTACAAGCTTAAACTTCTCTTGAGAGGAGTTAACAAAAAGACTAGAAACGAGCTAAGGCCTGGTTTTTCATAGGTGTGTTGGGTGGAAAAAGTACGTATATTTTATTAGACCTACCCAAATCTGAGGTTTTATCTATACAAATTGTACTCATTTAACTAAACCATTTTAGAAATTGAAATAGTTAAATCAGTGTCAATCCCTCCTCAAATGGACTTTATTTGATTGCATTAAGAGTGCCTGACATCAGTTTGTGCTAACCTAACCTGGAGATTTTCAAACTTTTTACCAACCAGAGGACCCCATTTTGATTTACAATTTTGGGGACCCCTTGCCCTGCCCCTTCATAAAGGCCCTATCCCACTCCTTCTCTGAGGCCCTGCACTGGCTCACTCCATCCCCCTCCCTCTGTTCATCACTATACCCCATCCTTACTCTCTTTCACCAGGCTGGGACCAGGGGCTGGGGCATGAAAGTGGGGTTGAGGGATCCAGCTGAGGATTCAGGATCTGGGCTGAGGCCAGGGATTGGGGGTTAATGGTGGGGGAGGGGTCTCTGGACTGGGGCAGGGTTTGGAGTACAAGGGGGTGAAGGTTTCGGCTGGGGATATAGGCTCAGAAGTAGAGTCAGGAATGAGAGTGCAAGAGGAGGCTCCAGGCTAGGCCACAAGGAGTTTGGGTGTTGAGGGTTCAGGCTCTGGGAGGGAATTTGGGTATAGGAGGAGACTCTGAGATGGGGCAGAGGGTTGTGGTGCAGGAGGGGGTTTGGGGTGCGGTTTCTGGCAGCTCTTATTGCAGCTTTGAGGAAAAAGCCACCAGGCACATGAGCAGCCAAGGAGGTCCATGTGCTTCCCTCAGGCCTGCAGGTTCTGCCCTCACAGCTCCCATTGGTTGTGGTTCCTGGCCAATAAGAGCTGTGGAGCCAGCACTCAGGGCCTGGTGACCACATCCGGGAGCCATAGGGTATGTCTACACTACAAAGTTAATTCGAACTAACAGCTGTTAGTTCAAATTAACTTTAATAGGGGCTACACATACAAACCGCTAGTTCGAATTTAAATCGAACTAGCGGAGCGCTTAATTCGAACAGAGATCTGATGGGCAGAATCCCCTGGGATGCTAACATGAAGGGGAAAGGAGTCCAGGACAGCTGGCAGTATTTTAAAGAAGCCTTATTGAAGGCCCAGAAAGAAACCATCCCGACGCGTAGCAAGAGAGGCAAACATGGTAGGAGACCAGATTGGCTTACAGGGGAAATCCTTGGTGATCTTAAGCACAAAAAGGAAGCATATAAAAAGTGGAAACTTGGACAAATAACCAGGGAGGAGTTTAAATGTACAGCTCAGGAATGCCGGGGGGTTATCAGGAAGGCGAAAGCGCAAATGGAATTGCGACTGGCTAAGGATGTGAAGGATAACAAGAAAGGTTTCTACAGGCATGTTAACAAGAAGAAGGTGATCAGAGAGGGTGTGCAGCCCCTAATAGATAAAGGAGGTAACCTAGTGACAGATGATGTAAGGAAAGCTGAAGTACTCAATGCTTTCTTTGCCTCTGTATTCACGGACAAGGTCGGCTCCTGGACTTCTGAGCTAAGTGACACAAGATGGGATGAAGATGGACAGCCCGTGGTGGGTAAAGAACAGGTTAGGAACTATTTAGAAAAGCTAAACGTACACAAATCCATGGGTCCGGACTTAATGCATCCGAGGGTGCTGAGGGAGTTGGCAACTGTCATTGAGGATCCTTTGGCTATTATTTTTGAAAAGTCGTGGAGATTGGGAGAAATCCCGGATGATTGGAAAAAGTCAAATGTAGTGACCATCTTCAAAAAAGGGAAGAAGGACAATCCAGGGAACTATAGGCCGGTCAGTCTTACCTCGGTTCCTGGAAAAATCATGGAAGGGATCCTTAAGGAATCCATTTTGAGACACTTGGATGAGAGGAAAGTGATTAGGAATAGTCAGCATGGATTCACAAAAGGCAAGTCATGCCTGACCAATCTGATTAGCTTCTATGATGAGGTAACTGGCTTGGTGGACATGGGAAAGTCAGTGGATGTTATATACCTTGACTTTAGCAAGGCTTTTGATACGGTCTCCCACAATATCCTTGCCAGCAAGTTAAGGGAATGTGGATTGGATAAACGGACGGTAAGTAAGTGGACCAAAAAAATACTTCTATGGATACACAACAGAGTAAACAAGGTGGTTGGAGACAAAAAGACATCTTTTAAAACAAGGGTGGGGAACCTCAGGCCCAGGGGACAGATGTGGTCCCTGGCTTGCCTAGATCTGCTCCCCTCCCCCCGAGGCTCAGCCCTTCCCCCCTGGCATTGGGGAACCCGCACTAGCACACTCTACTAGGCTGGGCCCCTCTAGGCTCTGGTGTATAAGGAGGATGTGGGGAGTGTCTTTCTTCGCTTCTGGGGACCACATCAGTGAGCCATGTCGGTGGGTCAGAGACTTCTGACCCAAAAAAGCTTCCCTACCCCTGCTTTAAAAGCTGAAAATTAAATCCTACTTAGAAGAATAGAAAGAAGCATAAACTCAGGCAAGTCAAGTGTAAAATAATAATTAGACAGGCCAAACAAGAATTTGAAGAGCAGTTAGCAAAATAAACAAAAACTAAAGCAAAAAAAATTATAAAGTACAGCAAGAGCAGGAAGGCTGTCAAACAATCAGTGGGGTCACTGGACAATGGAGCAATAAAGGAGCACTCACAGAAGACAAGCCCACTGCGGAAAAACTAAATGAATTTTTTGCATCCATATTCACTGTAGAGGAGGTGAGATTCGGAAACCTGAGCCATTCTTTTTAGTTAACAGCCCTGAGGAACTGTCCCAGATTGAGGTGTCAGTAGAGGAGGGGTTTGGAACTAATTCATAAATTTAACAGTAATAAGTCACCAGGACCTGAGGGCATTCACCCAAGAGTGCTGAAGAAACTCATTTATGAAATTGCCAAACTACTAACTGTGGTATGTAACTTATCACTTAAGTCAACCTCTGTACCAGATGACTAAAGGACTGCTAATGTAATGCCAATTTTTTAACAAAATCTCCAGAGCTGATCCTAGTAATTACATGCCAGTAATCTTAACTTCAGGCAACTCTACTATGGTTGAAATTATAGTAAAGAACAGAATTAACTGGCAGATAGATTAACACAATATGTTGGGGAAGAGTCCACATGGCTTTTGTAAAGGGAAATCACTCCTCTAAAGCTGCAGGCCCCATCCCTCCCCTGCCCCAGATCCACCCTTCCCCAAGCCCCACCCTTGCTCTGCCCCCTTTCTGTCCCCTCACCACCTCCCCTATGAACACAGCCCGGGGTGATTACAGGGACATAGAATGGTGGCAGTAGGGATCATCTCCCCCTCACCATTGCAGACAAGCAGGAGCTGGAGTGCCCAGCAAGCCTGTCCCACCGCACTGCCTTCCCAGCCAGCTGTGCCTCACTTCTCCATGGTGGTGACTGGAGCGCCCTAAGGTGGGGTGCTCCGCTTCCTACCACCCCCACTGAGAAAACATGCACAGCAGGCTGGGAGAGGGTGACAGGGCAGAGCAGAATAGGCTAACAAGCCACTCCAGCTCCCACCACCTGCATGGTGAGTGGGGAGGAGGGAGGTGATCCCTGCAACCACCGTGCCCGGCCTCTATAATCCCCTGGGTCCCTCCTGTCTTTAGGACAGTTGGGGCAATAGCAACAGAGCCACCAAAAGCACAGAGCCTCAGGCAGCTGGAGGCAGCTGCCCTGATTTGTCCTATGGACAGGCTGGCTCTGGTCAACAAACATATGAATAAAGGCAATCCAGAGGATATAGCTTATTTGGACTTTCAGAAAGCTGTGACAAATTCCCTGACCAAAGGCTCTTAAGCAAAGTAAGCAGTTCAGTTCAGAAGGATGGTCCTCTCATGGATCAATAACTGTTTAAAATATAGGAAACAAAGGGTAGAAATAAATGGTTAGTTTTCACAGTGGAGAAAGATACATATCAGGGTCCCCCAAGGGTACCCCTGGAGCCAGTACTGTTGAACAAATTCATAAATCTTCTGGAAAAAGGAGTAGAGAGTGAGGTGGCAAAGTTTGCAGATGATACAAAAGTACTCAAAATAGTCAAGTCAAAAGCTTGAAGCATTACAAAGAGATCTTAGAAAACTGGGTGATGGGGCAACAAAATGGTATATGAAATTCAAGTGTGATAAATACAAAGTAATGCACATTGGAAAACATAATCACAATTGTACACACAAAATTTATGGGGTCTAAATGAGCTGCTACCATGCAAGTCAGAGATTTTGGAGTTATGGTGGATAGTTCTCTGAAAACATCTGTTCACTTTGTAGCAGCTTTTAAAAAAACTAATAGAATGTTAACAATCATTAGTAAAAGAATAGATAATAATACAGAAAATATTATAACGCCACTACATAAGTCCATGGTATGCCCACACAATGAATTCTACATGCAGTTATGGTTGTCCAATCTCAAAAAGTGATATATTACAGTGGAAAAAATTTCAGAGAAGGGCAACGAAAATTATTAGGGGTCTGGAATTGCTTTCATATGAGGAGAGATTAAAAAGAATAGAACTATTCAGCTTAGGAAAGAGATGATTAATGGTGGATATGATAGAGGTCTATAAAATCATGAATGACATGGCAAAAGTGTTAGTTACCCTTTCATGTAACACGTGAGCCAGGAAATTAATTAAGTTAAAAGGCAGAAGGTTTAAAACAAACAAAAGGAAGTACTTCTTCATACAACACAGTCAATCTGTGGAACTTGTTGCCGGGAATATTATGAAGGCCAGAAGTATAACTGGGTTCAAAAAAGAAGGCGACATGTTCATGGAGAACAGGACTATTTATCTGCCTACTAGATAAGATGTTCAGGGACACAACTCTATGCTCTGGGTGTGCCAAAACATCTGACTGGACAGCAGGCGATGGATCACTCAATAACTCTCTGTTCTGTTTATTTCCTCTGTAGCATCTGGCATTGGTCACTGTCAGAAGAGAGGAACCTTACTAAATGGACCATTGATCTGACCCACTGTGGCCATTCTTACATTTTTAGTTCCTGTGGTGGCCTCAATTAACAAACCTTTACTGCCGTTTGTAGAATAAGGTCATATTTGTTAAGACTAAATGATGGAATGCATATTTTTAACATACATAAACTTGTGCTGACATAATAAGAAGCCTATTTTTTTTTGCACACAAATTATATTAGAATATGTACAAATGCCTACTGTATGTTTCCATTAGTGATGGGAAAGGATAAACATACAAACAAGTGTTTAGATTCCCAGAAAATCTTTGACAAGGTCCCTCACCAAAAGCTCTTAAGTACAGTAAGTTATCATGGGATAAGAGGGAAGGTCATTTTGTGGATTGATAACTGGTTAAAAAACAGGAAACAAAGGGTAGGAATAAATGGTACGTTTTCAGAGTGGAGAGAAGTAACTAGTGGTCCCACCAAGGGTCCATACTCAGACCAACCTATTCTACTTATTTATAAATGATCAAGAGAAAGGGGTAAACAGTTAAGTGGTAAAATTTGAAGATGATACTAAACTGCTCAAGACCAAAGCAGACTGTGAAGAGCTTCAAAAAGATCTCACAATTAAGTGACTGCAACAAAATGGCAAATAAAATTTAATGTTGATAAATGTAAAGTAATGCATATTGGAAAAAATAATCCCAACTATACATATAATATGATGGGGACCAATTTAGCTATAACTACAGGAGGCCCCCACATTACGATGGCCCGATTTATGACCCCCGCACTTATGACCTTTTCGGTAAGTGCAGAAGGGGCCAAAATCTCTCCAACTTACGTCCTTGGCCCCGCATTTACGATGGCGTACAACACCTGTCATAATGCAGGCTCAAGTTATGAAGCCTCCGACTTGTGACCCTACCCCCAGAGCCGATTGCGTTGCAAGTCAGGGGCAGCCTATACTCAAGAGAGAGATCTTGGAGTCATTGTGGCTAGTTCTTTGAAAACATCCACTCAGTGTGCAGTGGCAGTCAAAAAAGCAAGCAGTATGTTAGGAATCATTTAAAAAGGAATAGAAAATAAGACAGAGAACATCTTATTGCCTCTATATAAAATCATGATATGCCCACATCGTGGATACTGAGTACAGTTATGGTTGCATCATTGCAAAAAAGATATATTGGCATTGGAAAAGGTTCAGAAAAGAGCAACAATAATTATTAGTGGCTTGGAACGGGTCCCATATGAAGAGAAATTGAAAAGACTGGGCCTTTTCAGCTTAGAAAAATGAAACTAAGGGGAGATAAGATAGAGGTCTATAAAATCATGATTGTATGGAAAAAATGAATAGGGAGACGTTATTTACTTATTCCCACAATATAAGAATTAGGGGTCACCAAATGAAATTAATAGGTAGCAGGTTTAAAACAAACAAAGGGAAGTTTTTCTTTAAACAGCACATGGTCAGCCTGTGGAACTCCTTGCCAGAGGAGGTTGCAAAGACCAGGACTTTCACAGGGTTCAAGAAGGAATTAGGTAAATTCATGGAGGTTAGGTCCATCAATGGCTATGGTGGTAGGACTGGTGTCCCTAGCCTCTGTCAAAAGCTGAGAATGGGTGACAGGAGAGGGATTGCTTGAAGATTCCCTGTTCTGTTCACTCTGCGTATGTCTACATTTGCACTCTCTTTCGAGAGAGGGATGCAAATGAAGACATTCGAAATTGCAGATGAAGCCGGGATTTAAATATCCTGTGTTTCATTTGCATATTCACATTATGATGCTATTTTGAATAGCGCTATTTCAAAATAACAAACGCTGTTAAGATGCGGTTATTTTGAGAGAAAAAACCTTCTCTTGAAATAACCTATTCCTCATACAATGAAATTTACCAGTTATTTCGAGAGAAGGGTTTTCTCTCGAAATAACTGTATCTTAACAGTGTCCATTATTTCCAAATAGTGCTATTTCAAAACAGCGCCATAATGCAAATATGCAAATGAAGCACGGGATATTTAAAATCCCAGCTTCATTTGCAATTTCGAATGTCTTCATTTGCATCCCTCTCTCGAAAGAGGGTGCAAGTGTAAACATACCCTCCCTCTGGGGCATCTGGCATTGACCACTGTCAGAAGACAGGATACTAGACTAAATGGACCTATGGTCTGACCCAAAATGGCCGTTCTTATGTTCTTCTATTACGTAAGTATGCATTTCCTTCATTAGCCTACAGTAGCATTCTCATTAATACAAGATCACATGCCTCTGTGCTTTTCTCCTACTCAGTATTGTTAACTATGCACTTAATGGACAAGTTTGTGCACTTACATAACTCAGGATAAAATTAATATTGTTTACAGTTCAACATTGTAGACACCAAGTCTGCATTGGTTGAACAAGAGGGGATTGTTGGTGGTACCACTTAATGTTCATCCCAGAAGCATATTGTAGTGAACGGTTTATAAGTGTCCAGGTGCTAATAGTATGCAGGAGTGGCATGTCTACACTTCAGTTGGGAGCTAACTTCCCAGCTTGGGTAAATAGATTCATGGAAGGTAGAGGGAAGGGTATCAACCTATTGTGCACTATGTGGATGCTGAAGGTCTGGGGAAGACTCCAGATAGCCTTTGTGACCTTGAGAATGGGTGGCTAGCTGGAGTCTTTCCTCAAACCATATCATCCACACAGCTATTTTTAGCAGCTCAAACGTAGCTAGCGCAAGGCAGTCACCTCAGGCTAGTAGACTTGCTCCCAGCTGCAGTGTCATGCTTGCCCCACCAGCCTTGCAGATAGTTGTGGAGAAAGGCCATTCTTCCATAGGAGTGAACCAGTCATTCGAAGTTTATAGCCCTAGCTGGCTCTTCAGTGAGGTGTCATACACATTTCCAGGCCAGCAGCCATCTAATATGGCTGTCCATGAGCAAGTTCAGAGTAGTCTTAAACAGAAAGAACAAAATAGAGTTTGTAATTTGAAACCAACATATCCCACTCTGTTCCAGCTTCATTATACAACACAATTGTAACAAAATGCCCAGGGATATTTATTCATAATAAATCTATATTCCACCCACTGACTTAGCATTTAGGCAAATACATTTAAAAAAAAACAAAAAGTAATTTCTAGTGTCTATAAAGTCCAGCAATTATATTTTATATGGATATATGTCTGGGTTCGAGAGTTTAAAGTTATTCAGGATAAGGAAAAATGATTACATAAGGAGATGCATCTTTGGCAAAGGTGACCCTCACCAAGACAATTTTGTTTCAGGCATCTTGAGTAGCTGAAGACTGTATGAAGGAGCAGAGCTGTATGAAAAGGAACAGAGCTAATCTTCAGTGTAGCAAAGGTGGACTAATTGATGGAAATATGTAGGGATGAAGTGCACTCATCAGATGCCATCATATATTCCTTTATTTGTGATAGCAATGTCAATTTATTTGTGAAAGTAATGTCAATTTAGTAGATGCTGAATTGGTACAATGATCTAGATGAATGCTTGGTTTTTTTTTTTTTTTATAAAACTTTATATTGTGTAAGTAAAGCAGTGGCCTTCATCTCAGGCATTTCATTACTCAAGCAACTGACTGATTGATAATGGACCGCAGCATCATCTCTTATTGCTTAAATTCTGGTGTTGTACTGAGTGAAAGTAAAGCAGGACAGAATGAACACAAGGAACATACTAAAGCTGAATACTTTTGATTTTGCTATATTGAACATTGGTTGCGAAACAGTGTTTTTACAAGTCTTAACAGAGAGTTCTAGATAGTGAGGTATTTGGTTGATTTTTTTGTTTCTGCTAGATTTGGCCTGTTAGTATTATCTACAGAACTAGTCACTCATTTCTTGTTGTTTAAATTTCATATTACAAATAATTTGGGCCAAATTCAGACCTGGTACACGTCTGAAGCTTTCCCTTGAACTATGCTTGAATTTGATATTTTGTCTATACTTCTGTTTCTATTAGGAAATATACCAATAGCTAGAAATCTTATCTTTAAAGAGTCCCCTTCAGCTGGAGCTGAAAACTATTTAGCTCCCAGCATACAGAGCATAATGTCATTTTCAGTCCAATCACAGAAAGTATTTTGTATACTTGGTGCTTCTAAACCACTTTCAGATCCAGTACTAGGGAACCTGATGATTTTTCAGTCAGTAGCCAAGGACAGAAAACCATTTTTCTGCCGATGGATGAGCAGTTAATGTAGACACGTCTTAAAAATAAATGTATATGAACTTTTACTTTTATTTATGATACTTATGTGGATCATAGTCAGAGGCACACTTTTTGAAAAATACTTCCAACATCTTAACCAAAATCTCATATTTTTCTAATAAAACTTATTGCAAATCAACTGCAGGACAAGAAGAAAAGACAAACTAAAATTCTGCACGTTCCTGATGAACATTACTGCTAATAAAGAAACTATAGTTACAACAAGCCACAAGAGCGGCGAGGAGTCCTGTGGCACCTTATAGACTAACTGAAGTGTTGGAGCATAAGCTTTCGTGGGCAAAGACCTAGTTTGTCAGAAGCCGCGATTTAAATGAAGCCGCTTCATTTAAATTTACATGGCTGCCGCGCTGAGCCGACAAACAGCTGATCAGCTGTTTGTCCGCTCAGCGCGCTAGTCTGGACGCTCCCCTGCCGACATCAAAGCCCTTTGTCGGCGGCCCCATTATTCCTCGTGGGATGAGATTTACCGGGATGAAATTTCCACTACATGCATCTAACGAAGTGGGTCTTTGCCCATGAAAGCTTATGCTCCAACACTTCAGTTAGTCTATAAGGGTATGTCTAGACTACATGGCTCCGTCGACGGACCCATGTAGATTTGTTTTTTTGGCAAAAGCAAATGAAGCCGCGATTTAAATGATCGCGGCTTCATTTAAATTTACATGGCTGCCGCGCTGAGCCGACAAACAGCTGATCAGCTGTTTGTCCGCTCAGCGCACTAGTCTGAACGCTCCCCTGCCGACATCAAAGCCCTTTGTCGGAAGCCCCGGTAAATCTCATCCCACGAGGAATAATGGGGCCGCCGACAAAGGGCTTTGATGTCGGCAGGGGAGCGTCCAGACTAGCGCGCTGAGCAGACAAACAGCTGATCAGCTGTTTGTCGGCTCAGCGCGGCAGCCATGTAAATTTAAATGAAGCAGCTTCATTTAAATCGCGGTTTCATTTGCCTTTGCCTACAACCCTAATCTACATGGCTCCATCAATGGAGCCATGTAGTCTAGACACAGCCGAAGTTGCCACAGGACTCCTCGCCACTTTTGCAGATTCAGACTAACACAGCTACTCCTCTGATACTTAACAAGCCACAAGATTTTCAAGGGACTCGGCAATCTCAAAGTGAATTTCACAGCTAGGTCACAATCAGAGCAAGATGCTAGAATAGCTCCCTGTCTCCCCAGTTGGGCATGACTGAATAGAGTCAACATATTTCATACAGTGGACTGAGTCTGCATATTAAGAAGCAGCAAAACATGACAAATTTGCGTGACTGCTTCTGACATGTTGAAACATTTTTTTAATTCACATGTTTTTCCTAATTTGCAAGCTCTTAAAACGGTGGCAGACAGACAATTTGATAGCTTTAGTGGGTAGAACTGTGATTGCCATTCAAAAGCTCTGGATTTGGAAGCAACTCAGAATTGCTGCCCCTTAGTTAGAGAGCAGGTAATGGCTCACATAATACAAAAAGTTAGGCATTCACCCAGTGAAATTCTGGGTTTGATAGTACTTTTATAGGAGCATTCCTAGGGTTTGAGACTGTAGGCATGGAGCAAGGAAAGGTAACCAAACCAAGAAAGGAAATTACGTATAAAAGCAGAACAAAGTATCAGCTCGACAAAAAAGGATTGGTGAAAAATATATAAGAACCCACTGAGAAAACACCACCACCACCTAACTTCAGAGAAGTAAAAGTTCTCTTAACATAGTCTCTTTCTTGAGATGGTAGATGAATGCAAACTGAAACAGAATATAAGGAAACACGCTTTCCTCCACAGTTGTTTTTAAATCTACAAGTGTCTGATTAAGATGAGGAATTTCAGTTTATAATAGTTCTGTTATATATTAGAGTTACCACTATAAACATATGTAGCACAGACTGATGAGGTGACATCGCATAAAATAGCGATTATAAAAAAACCGAAACTTTAGAAAGCACATAATAGTTCACTTGGCCCAAACTCCATTTTTCTTTACAAGTACAAATGGCAGTTTGCCATTCTGGTGACATAATTTTTTTAAAAAATTCAGTAACTTTTCAGTGTGAGCAGTATGTTCTTAGTTCAGAACTCTTAATTTTTAGGTAAATCTTGAAAAAAAGTAATCAGAATGTTTCTTTATATTCTGAGGTTATGTTAACAAATCTTTTTTCTCAATGCATACTTGCCTCCATAAAACAGAAGGATAATTTTATTCTCTCTTACCTCTGCTGTTTTGGATTTTATGTTAGTAATGGACTATTTACTTTTAGACTGGGGGAAGTGAAATTATATATAGTAAGCAATTAAGACCTAGAATTTTCAAGCTGCCACTGCAGATTACAGGCAAAATTGTAGTTTGGTTTAATCTTACTAGCAGACGTCTATAGGCTAACTGCCTATAATCCATTTTCAAATGTAAATAATGGATCTTGGGCATTTTTTTCTTTATTCTGTCACCTCCATGTCACAGAATTCATGAGAAAGAAGAAAAGTATATAAATATAATCATGAGTTTCTACATTTTACTTTAGATATATAAAAATGGACAAATTACTATCATCTCATTTTGAGGTGAATATTTAGGAACTTGAGAAATGGGGAAGACAGAGCTAACCAATTCAAGCACTGTACATTTATGGTGAAACATTGTGGCAATGGGATGAATCACATGGAGGTGTCCTGTAAGAGATTGGCTATCTAGGAATAACAAAGTCTGCAGAACCACTGAAATATGGAGATTTTACTTACTTTGAAATATCTAACCTTGCAAATCCAGTGTAGAGGACTCTAAGGCCTGGTCTACTCTATGTACTCCTCCCCTGTCAATTTAAGATCAACGACTTCAGCTACATAAATAGCATAGCTGACATTAACCTACTTACCACAGTATCTTCTATTCAGTCAGTGACTGTCTCTTGTCGACTCCACCTGGGACAACTTTTTCTGGTGATACTCAAGGATATTTTATGGTGGCTGACTGCAACACTGCTTGTGACTATGTCATTAATTGGGTAGTATTATCTTTTATATAATAAACTCTGCCCTACAGTAGTATACTTAATAATGTCATTTTAAAGCTGAACTGATAAGCAAAACTTTCATGAAATGCTGCAGGATAATTTATGATATGTAAACCTTTAAAATTAATAGATATCAGAGTTCTGTGAAAACCAGAAGATTTACATTAAGATACATTGTGTTCATATGTATGTTTGCTTTATGCAGAAGCAGTAGCTAGGGTATGAGACTCTGACTTGGGAAACCTTGGTTCTGTTCCCAGCTCTGCTACTGTATTGCAGTGTGACTCTGAGTAAGGGCTTCACTATAGTGGATGCTACAGTGGCACAATTATGCCACTGTAGTGCTATAGTGTAGATATATCCCACAGCAATAGAAGACCCTTTATATTGGTGTAGCTAATTCACCTCTTTGAGTGGCAGTAACTAAGTTGACAGATAGCCTAGCTGTATCTAAATGGAGGCTTAGGCCGATATACCTTTGGTGCTCAACAGGGTGAATTCAACTATGTCAATCTAAATTGCAAGTGTCAACAAGGCCTAAATCATATGAATCTAGATTTTCAAAAGCTCCTATAAATTTTGGATGAATCAAGTTTTAACACTCAACTTGAGATATGTAGGTGTCTTAAACTATGCAGTTGAAAAATGAGGTACCCACAAATTAATGAAACTACTAAAATATTTGGAGTTAACTTCTGAGCACTCAAGTTTGAAATGTGTCTAAATGGAGAGAATGACACATATCCCACCTTTGAAATAGATATCAGGTATAAAGTGCTACACATGAGGAAAATTACTTTATGAGCACCCAAAATTGTTAGTGGATTTCACCAACCATCTTTGTAAAAGAATAATGTTCAGCTAGCTCCACTGGTTTTAGAAGGTGATATGCATACTTGATTCAGGTTCAACCTTGGAAAATATACACAGGCTGGCTACGTCTACACTGGCATGATTTTCTGAAAATGCTTTTAACGGAAAAGTTTTCCGTTAAAAGCATTTTCGGAAAAGTGCATCTAGACTGGAAGAATGCTTTTCTGCAAAAGCACTTTTTGCGGAAAAGCATCCGTGGCCAATCTAGATGCGGTTTTCTGCAAAAAAGCCCCGATCACCATTTTCGCGATCGGGGCTTTTTTGCGGAAAACAGTACTACGCTGTCTACACTGGCCCTTTTGGGCAAAAGTCTTTCGGAAAAAGACTCTTGCCCGAACGGGAGCAGCATAGCATTTTCGGAAAAGCACTGATGATCTTACATGAGATCGTCAGTGCTTTTCTGGAAATTCAAGCGGCCAGTGTAGACAGCTGGCAAGTTTTTCCGCAAAAGCAGATGATTTTGCGGAAAAACTTGCCAGTCTAGACACAGCCAATGTGTATTTAACCCAAGAATCAAAGAAATGTACAAGAAGGACTATTTCACTGCTAGACCTGTCATCAGCTAATGAAACAAATATCTATATTGCATTTTAAAACATACACAAGAATGTATAAATCACTGCAATTATAGCTTTTTAAAAAAAAATGAACCAAAACCATCTTTCAAAGCTACAGAAAAGTCTGGCTTTATACATGAGGAATTTAGGATGCATATTAAGCATCCAGTATTAAAAAATACTATATTAACAAGCATTGTTAAGGTTGCTGTGGTAACTTCTCAGTTTTTCCTAAATAGTCATGTAAAGCTTTCATTAATGGCTAGCACAAATTAGACCTTCTCCTAGGCAATCTGAACTCATGTATGGCCATCTATTAAGGGTTTTTTTTTTAATTGAATGAAGGATTTCAGCCTTTTTTTTAAAACAAAGTGGTTGTTTTTCCTGATGCTTTTCCCTTTTAACTTCTCTGCTCCTGAAGTGTTACTTAAGGGCATCATTAGTGAACATCTGGGGCTACTGCCCAAATATAAGTATCAAAGCCCTCAATGTATTTTCCATTCATTTCAATTGAGACATTTAATTTTGCCTTCATTTCTTCATGATTGTATTGACCACGGAGATTTAAGTCTAATCCTAATCTAATACTTTTCTGGGAGCACCTTTTCATCTTTGGCAACAACAAAAAAAGAGAGGGGGGAGAGAATATCAGAACAAAACTAAAAACCCTCCCTGATTTGTCCTTCCTGAACAATGTATCCATAGGTGGCTTTTGTTATATTTTGTTGTTACAGGAGACACCTGATATTATTAGATGTCTGGGACTACCTAGAAGATACCAGTGTACTATGCAGGTAATGACATATTTTTTCCATAATTACTTGGGGGCTTTTACCAGCTCCCCCTCTTTTTCCATCCAAATTTCTCCAATAAATCCATTGCTGGAACTTTATGACCCATGTCCTCATAGGAGGGCTAAGGTGGGCTATAAGAATGGGGAGGGTTAACTCAGTCCCCAGTCTCCTATTTTGTTCCTTTAACTTACACCTCTTTTTAAGTACTTTTCCAATCTACTTATCCATTCACGGGATATCTTTCCTATGGAATACGTGCACTGGACATTCACCACAAGGGATGCCAGTCATTAGGCTGGCTGTCTCCCACCCAAACCCAATCAGCTCTTACTGCCTCTTTTTTATATTGGCCAAAACAAATAGTCTCCAAAACTTTACTGGGGAATCCCATCCTCCCTGAATAATCTGGTGCCTCCAGATGCACAAATTGCTGATGGCAAAGGATTTAGCTAGTTCCATTAGAATCTGTTGAGCCTTGTCCACTCAGGAGGTGTGCCATGGTTGCCACCTTGATCCTATGTGAATGGATGTTTAACAATGTGAATCGGTATTAATCCCTTTTTTGTTTTTGTTCCGAGGAGTAACTGAACTTCTTTATGCATTCCCCAGTTAGTGTTCTTCAGTGGGCCCCTTGGCATTCAGCATTGGCATGAGCTGGTCCAATCACATGCTTCTGCTTCCATTCCAACACAAATTTGCTCCATGGCAGAACCCTGGATACCAACCTATAAGAACGTAATGTCATCCACCTATGTACATAAGAAAAACAATCTTGTGCCCACAGACATACCATGTTTCCAGGGCCGGTCAGCTAACACCTGGAATGGAATAATAACACATTAATTGCAACTCACCACCAAAGGTTGCACACATGTATTGTATCCTTCTCAATGCCAGTGCCCAGTTGTCAGAATTGCCTGTACCCTGCCGCACCAGTGCTTTTGTGGCCCCGGACTGTGATCAGTCTCCTTGATCAGCTGTTGACCATTGCAAGTTTAACATCCCTCCTTGCCCTTCCAGTGTACATCACACTGTTCCAAGCCCCTCTTCAACAGGGTCCTTACATAACCCGGGCATTAGCTCGGTGATCTCCAAGTACCAAAATTGCTTTCAAGAATGTTGGTCATATGCCTACATGATCTTGGTTGTTGTTACTGTTGTTGCTGAAAGAGTTGTTGTTAAGATGTTCTCAATCTGACAAAGTCAGTCTGTGTTGAATCTGCTATTAATGTGGAAATCTTGTTCTGCAAACCAACAGCTCTCACAAAGTAAATATCTGCATCATGGAATGAAATAAACAATAATCAGGGAAAAGGTACTTTGCTTTGAGACGGCCTAAACATGGTCAGCCTGAATCAATAACTCAATGGGAAGCTTCTGTATATCAGCTAAATGTTGTATGAAATACAGTAAATACCACTTAAATTTTGCTTGCATAATCAAGGTGCTAAACAGATATTAACTATTCCACTTAATCTTCACAGCATCCCAGAGAGATAGACATGTTTTATGCTCTTCATTTCACAGAAATGATGAAATACAGGACAGGTTTAAGTGCCCAAGACCTCATATCATGATGATTGACAAAGCCCAGATTAGAAAATGGGAATTCCTGGCTCTCCTATTTCCAGTCTACCAAACCATTAAAAAAACTAGCATATATATTACACTCTTTCCTCTGACATCAATAGTGAACAGTACCTCCATATTGTTTTAGAGGGCTGTGTGCTGCTAATGATGTTATCTGTCAAAATTAGACCATAATTAACCTCCTGACTTCTTTCAGTAACTAAAGAAAATTTGGTGTTTTGTAATATAGGGGCTTAGCCTCCTTGCCAACGTCCATCTCTTATTGTTACATTGTTTTTACTGGACCTAAACCCTCTTTGTTGTTTCCTTCTTCACTTCTTGTCATAAACTGTGTGTAATCTTGACGTGCACTGCTGAGAGAGAGAGAGAACTGCTGCAGCCTGCCCATCCCAGAGAGACTACATTTCAGTGATGGATGATGTGCTCCCTATTAATTCATTACCTGCCACACATAAATGTTGTGAAACTTTAAATAATATTTGCAAAGCACTTTCAGAGGTTCCGCTGAAATGCACTATAGAAATGCAAAATATTGTTTTTCTTTTCAGGCAGAATGTATCCCATACACCTCATTTCTTGTAACTTTTAAAAAAGGACAATAGGTGACAAAAAAGTGGGGGACCCTGATCCTTACCCTCTTCTTTCTGTTTGTGTGTGGGAGCTCTCTTGGTGGTAAGGAATTGGAAGGATCAAATTATACTTGCCCACATTCAATAGTATAAATAGTACTGAAAAATCTTCAGTTATTTTTTTCACTTTGCCTGATGGTAACAAATATTGGAAAAGAATTCCTTATCGCTTCCTTCAAAAATCAAATTTTTTTGTAGCCTAATCCCACGAGGAGTGGAACTGAGAACCTCTTTTTGGCTTCAGTAACAGTGGCAGATGTAGCATTTCACAGCTTTCAGCACTTAATAGTTTGTATGTGTGCACATGCATGCATATAACAAATAAAAGGAATGAAAATATATTTTTTAAATAGTGTTAATGCTGTAAAAGAAAAATGTTCAATAGGATCTTCAAGTGGAATATTCAAGCAACTCAACTAATGTTCAGTATCTCTTGAATGTCCTGGAGGACTATTTGGTGAATCAGACAAGCATGTTCTTCTTTAATAATCCATTTTATTGCAAAAATATGACCCTAAAGTTCCTACTTTGCAAAGCTCCCAAATGAAGTCAGCGGGAGCTTCTTCTGCTCTTGCACTTCTACTTCAGTTCTACAATTTGAAGCCTATTTATCAGTAAACTTCTACAGACTGAGATGGAAATGTACCATAGTTCAGAAAGAAAATTATAGCCTTTGTTTTTAAAATTGCATGTGTATGGCATAAATATTGTTTAAAACATTACTAGTGGGCTGTGCCCCGTGCTCGCTATGCTCGTCAAACCCTGTTTCTCTGGCGGGTAGGTGTCTGACCGGAAGAAAGGGAGTAGGAGCAGACTAGGAGTAGGTATTTGGCCAGTAGAAGTATGCAAGAGCAGGGGAAGGTGCAGGAGTAGGCTGGGGGCAGGTCTAGCCAGGGAGAAGGGGGTTGGGCCCAGATGGCAGAGGGGATCCAGTGAAGTGCAGCCCAGGGGAGGGGTGGGGCTTGGATGGCGGAAGGGACCCAGTTCCTGCAGCTTTCCGATGGCATGAAGCAGGAGCCAAAGCTGGAGCAGCCCATGCCCAGAGGGAACGGTGCTGAAGCTGGCCACAGCAAGCGGCTGAGGATGGAGGTGAGTGGTGGTGGTGGCATGAGAATACAGGTGATGTGATGACATCACTGTAATCCTGCAGGAAAAAAAATTATATATATATATATATATATATATAAAGAGAGAGAGAGCGATTTCTTTTAAAATTATCGCCTTTGTCTTTGCCTACTTTCTATTGTATTTTATCCAAGTGTAACTTGTCTCTTCAAATCTCATTTTAAAATAATGCTTTATTATTGGCCTATTAATAGGCAATCATTTAAAGTAAGTCTGATTAAAAAGTCGTACTAATTTTAAATCATTGTTCCGAAAAATGTTTAATTTATTGCTTTCCTTGTGGCTATTTAAGTTCAAAATTGTATAGCTAGAGGGTAAATTGCAGATACTATAGCTTGTTTTATCTTTATGATGAAAACATTACCCAGATTTGTAATACTAATTAAACTTTCCCCATGACCCTTGACTTTTAATACAAAAGTTGTGTGTCTGTTTTTAAAAGCTCCATTTCTTCAAAGCTGTCCATGAAATACGTTAAATGTGTCTCATAGTTAAAGGATACATCATCATTGCAACTAAGTCATCATTTTAGTTTAGAGGATTCAGAAACTAGAGACAGATTTTGTTTCATACTGCGAAGCAAATGTTCTGTATGCAGAGTGATTCAGTCACATTATTCCATTAAAATTAATAGTAGATGTGGAGGTAAATTTGTGCACTGAAATTCATGGGGAGTTAATGCAAATAGAATTTACTGTCAGAACTTGGGTGTTTGAACCTGTGTTCCTATCTACCTGCACCTGTGTGAGGTTCTAAAGGAGACAAGAAGAAAAAGCAATATAAAATGATTAAGATAAAACATGGTCTACACTACATAAGAAGGTCGAAGTAAGATATGCAGCTCCAGTTATGTAAAATTTTATGTAGCTGGAGTCAACTTATCTTACATTGCATTTCCGGGAGCTGACAGCAAGAGGCTGACAGGAGCAAACACTCCCATCAGCTTCCCTTGCTCCTCGTAAGGAGCAGGAGTACCGACACCAACAGGGACGCCTGGTCAGTTCAATTTAGTGGGTCTATATTACACCTACTAAATTGAATCCTAGAAGATTGATGGAGCAGCATCGATCTTCCACGTAGAGTAGACATGGCCTCAGAATTGTATAAGTTTATATTATTTGCTCTATATCTGTAAGGATGAGAAATGCACTATCTGCATTATTTAGGACAATGACTATTTTTAAAATGTATAACTTCCTTAAATATGTTTTGCACAGTGCACTTTTGCTTTAGCCATAATATGTAAGAATAACATACCAATCTAAAAATGTAGACGCTTTTAGTGATAGGAGAGATGTAAACACCAGGGCTACGTCTACACTACAAATTTTTGCAGCAGAAAATATGCTAATGTGGGACTCATTAGCATAAGTTGTGATATCATTAGCATATTTTCTGCCATTTCTTTTTGCGCAGGGTTTTTTGTGCAAAAAGAAGCTGAGTGGATGGGGTTTTTTGCACAAAAACCTTGTTTTGTGCAAGATCCTTATGCCTGTCCCAGAGAGGCATAAGGATCTTGTGCAAAATGGGGGTTTTGTGCAAAAAAAGGTCCATGCTGCTTCTTTTTGCGCAGAAGTCCCTTGCACAAAAAGAAACGGCAGAAAATATGCTAATCATGTTGCGAGTTATGCTAATGAGTCTCTCATTAGCATATTTTCTGCCGCAAAAATGTATAGTATAGACATGGGCCTAGCTAAGTAATAATAATAAAAAACAGAACAAATATTTGGAATTTTTATTTATAATTGACCTTACAAATATTAATTATCTGAATTGCTGTGATCTGCAATCCAAAATGGATTCATGATGAACCCATTTGGTACCCTAAAAAGTGTTGGTGGTGGGGCATAGGGTACATCTAGACTACAGGCTTTTGTCAACAAAGAGCGTCTAGACTACATTCAGTTCTGTCGACAAAGCAAGTTGCTTTGTCGACAAAAACCTGTAGTCTACACACAACCCTAGATGCAATAACACCTTCTGTCGACAGAACTCTGTCGACAAAAGGCGTTATGCCTTGTAAAATGAGGTTTACCAGCGTCAACAAAAGTGCTGAGTTCTGTCGACATTATGTCAACAGAACTCAGCGGTAGTGTAGACGCAGGTATAGTTTTGTCGACAAAAGTCCACTTTTGTCGACAAAACTCTGTAGTCTAGACACACACATAGAGTCAGAATGTCTAAAATAGAACAGAAAACAGAATTAGTTACCAGCAGTTGAGTTGAGTTCGACAAGAATTGAGCAAGTAAGCACTCTATTGAATAAAGGAGGAAGGAACTTAGAAATATGAGTAGAGTAGATGAAAGGAGAGAGCAAAGCAGAAGATTTGTTAATATCAGGTCCACTTCCTGCCACCATTGCTTCTACTGTAATCAACAGACTACTTAAATACTAAGGGTCTACTCAGCATTAGTAAAAGGGGCAAAATTGAAGGGGGCTGGTGGTTGTCTCAAAGGGATTTGTTTCTGAGCCCATCTTGTCAAACTGTGAATGTGTAACATGATTTGCAGATCAGTCAGTAGTACCAAATATTCAGTGAAGCTAGACTTATCTGGCATGTGACAGTAATGTATATAGCTTGTGTTTATTAGATAGGCAGCCACTTGAGTTGATCAGCAACAAAAATTCATGAAAAGAGAGAGAGAGAGAGAGTTGCTCACTCACTAGGAATAAATGAAGTTTTCATCACCACTGGCTGAGTCAGCCTCACTTGTGGTCTGAAAAATTAAATCAAAGGGGTCCTGCTTATACTTTGTTTACAATTTGGGATACTGAGGGCAATAAAAATTGAACTTTAGGACAAGATGAGTTGGCTTGCTGTAGGCCTTTTGCACAGCTCCTGCAGCACAAAGAAAATATAATCCATTTCTAACTTCCTTACTCACAGGGTGCATATCCAGGTGCTACATTACTCTCCCTCCAGCAAAGAGGATATTGCTAAGAAAGGAAGAGCATCCAGTGCATTCTAACTTTTCTCAGCTGGCAAATAGTTCCTGAGGGAATCAATGCCAGCTGAGCAGTCCCCAGCCTCCCTTAACTTGTCCCCAGATGAAGGATGGGTAGAGAATTAAAAAGCCAACCAACTTCCAGACAGCCTCTCTCTCTTGGTTTCAGCAGCAGCAGAGCACATCAGAGAATCTGGCCCTCTGTCTTTATAATGCTCACCAGGAGAACTAAACATGAACTTCTCAAGTGCTTCCTGGGCATCTAAAAGAATTGCAAACTGTAAGTAACTTAGCTTTTGTCTGAGGGCAGTTCGTAGGCTATTATTCTGATCTTTATATTGACAACTGTTTCTTTTGCACTTACTTATATTGATGTAGTATTCAGCCTGGATGTAATGAGAAGAAAGAAGACAACAACTTGGCCTCCAGCACTTTTGTGTTCATCCTTCCACGACTCCATTTCCATAGGGAAGTTTGGTATTTCCCCATTTCCATATGGAAGTTTGGGGTGGAAGATTGGTATTACTACCCCTTTTGCTTCTTTGGGACATATGCTTTGAAGGATTCATATTTATGTTCTCCTAGCTGCCTTTGTGATCTTAAAGAAATTGTTACATAACTCAGTCTCCTCTTGATGTTTTGGAATACCATTTGACTGTGGATAGTTTAATACACATATTGTTTTATTTACTACCCTATTTGATTTTTGACACAACAATTTAGTAACACTATTTAATATGAAAGGCTGTTGAAAACAACTGGCTGAAAAAAGCAGAGGCTAAGAAGAAATGTTCTCTACAATGTGAAAAAAATGCTGGTTATATTCATTTAGTACCAGTCATGAGAGGATTATTGATATTACCATCTGAAGGCAAAGCATACTCAAAAAAGAGTTACATATGTAATAGACAGAAACAATCTAGAAGTTGGAGAGAGCAGATCTAATTTTGGAGCTATATAATGCCATATGAAAAATATGGGTTGATGCAAAGGCTGCCTTTTTTCTTTGACAGAAAATAGTTGCTAAGAATGCTGTTGTCACTTCTGGATTTTCAGAGAAGTGTCTTTCCTAGCCTGAACTTTGATCCTGTACAATTGAGAAAACCACAAAGATTTCATAAAATAACTGCATACAACAACAAAATGTGATCTCATGCACACATATGCAGTTTGGAGTCTGTTACAAGAAAAGCCTGTGTGAGGAACAAAACCTTTAATGATAATGGTGCTGTCAGAAGGTGATTTGAAAGATAATAGCAAAAACTCTAAAATAAAAATTTGTAAGTTGTCATGAGAGAAGATTTGGAAACATTGATGCAAATTTAAATAACAAACTTAGAAGATGATGTGCAATTCATATTTGACAGGATCCTAGCCACAAAAGAAGAGACCGAGTCACATAGAAGTTAGCAAATGTACTGCTGAATACTATTAACATAAAAGAGGTAGCTAAGGTCAAAGTGACTGAAAGAAAGAAACTAGAAGAAAGCTCATGGCTTGACCTGGTAGGATCCACATCTGTGATATGTCCATAAATTCTTAGCTGGCTGTTTCCAGTCAGGATGGATAATGATTCACTGTATACGTTTCATGGTCAATCATTTCATTCTCCATCATGTCTCATACTCAACCTCTGCCATTGCGCTACAGAATATTCTTCTCTTGTTTTTGTTAAATGTGAGGGCAATGTTTTTTGTTTTTTTAAGATTACAAAAGTAATCCTGGAGAAGTCAGTACAGTATATTTCTTTCATCACTGCATGTAAACTATTGGGGTTGCATCATCTGATACCTAGATCATCATGTCAGTAGCTCCTCTCTGTGCCTGGAGAAAGGTCTCACCAACTGTTGCACCTCTTCTCCTCCCTGGTAACACAACCTAAACAAACAGAGAGGTGAAACAAAAGACAGAACTATGCAGCACTTTAAAGACTAACAAGATGGTTTATTAGGTGATGAGCTTTTGTGGGCCAGACCCGCTTCCTCAGATCAAATTGTGGAAGAAAATTGGCATGACCATATATACCAAAGGGATACAATCAAAAAAAAGTGAACACATATAAAATTGACAAATCAGATTTTAGGACAGAGGAGGGCTAAGCGGGGGAGGTTAGTATCTATGAGATAATGATATTAGGAGTGATAATTGGGGAAGCTATCTTTGTAATGGGTAAGGTAGTTAGCATCTTCGTTAAGGCCCATTCATAAAGTGTCAGATTTAAGCATGAATGACAGTTCTGAGGTTTCCCTTTGTAGTCTGGTGTTAAAGACTCTTTGAAGTAATATACATGTAGTGAGGTCGTTGAGACAATGCCCAGTCTGGATGAAATGACAAGAAATTGTTTTTTCTTGTGAAACTGTCTGATTTGTGGGCATTAATTCTTTGGCGAAGCATCTGAGAAGTTTGTCCAATATACATAGCAGACGGACACTGTTGGCACGTGATGGCATAAATTATATTTCAGAATGAACAGGAATATGTGTTCTTGATCTTGTAACTGACATGGTTAGGTCCAATGATGGTGTCAGCAGAGTAAATATGTGAACAAAGCTGGCAACGGGGTTTGTTGCAAGGGAAAGTTCCAGGGTTGGTATTAGTGTGGTATGTGCTGTGGTTGTTGGTAAGAATCATCCTGAGCTTAGGTGGTTGTCTATAGGAGACTATGGGTCTGTCTCCCAGAGCCTCTCGGAGTGTAGTATCCTGTTCCAGTATAGGTTGTAGGTTATTGATAATGCATTGGACGGGTTTAAGTTGGGGGCTATAGGTGATGACAAGTGGTGTTCTATTGTTGGTTTTCTTGGGTCTGTCTTGAAGTAGATGGTTTCTGGGTATTTGTCTGGCTCTTTCAATTTGTTTTTTTATTTCCTGAGGTGGGTAATTGAGGTTTACAAAGGCTTGGTAGAGATCCTGAAGTCTCTGGTCTCTGTCAGTGGGATTAGAGCAGATACAGTTGTATCTAAGGGCTTGCCTATAGACGATGGATCGTCTGGTGTGTTCTGGATGGGAGCTGGAGGCATGACTCATACAGTTACCAGCATGCCTCTTACCAACAACCACAGGACATACCACAATAATACCAACCCTGGAACTTTCCCTTTCAACAAACCCCATTGCCAGCTTTGTCCACATATTTACTCTGCTGACACCATCATTGGACTTAACCACGTCAGTTACAAGATCAAGAACACATATTCCTCTTCATCCAGAAATATAATTAATACCATCATGTGCCAACAGTGTCCGTCTGCTAAGTATATTGGACAAACTTCTCAGATGCTTCGCCAAAGAATTAATGCCCACAAATCAGACAGTTTCACAAGAAAAAACAGTTTCTTGTCATTTCATCCAGACTGGGCATTGTCTCAACGACCTCACTACATGTATATTACTTCAAAGAGACTTTAACATTAGACTACAAAAGGAAACCTCAGAACTGTCATTCATGCTTAAATTTGACACTTTACGAATGGGCCTTAACAAAGATGCTAACTACTTTACCCATTACAAAGATAGCTTCTCCAATTATCACTCCTAATATCATTATCTCATAGATACTAACCTCCCCCCCCTTAGCCCTCCTCTGTCCTAAAATCTGATTTGTCAATTTTATATGTGTTCACTTTTTTTTGATTGTATCCCTTTGGTATATATGGTCATGCCAATTTTCTTCCACAATTTGATCTGAGGAAGCAGATCTGGCCCATGAAAGCTCATCACCTAATAAACCATCTTGTTAGTCTTTAAAGTGCTGCATAGTCCTGTCTTTTGTTTCAGCAAGACCAGACTAACATGGCTACATCTCTATTACTAAACAGAGAGGTGTGTTTGTTTACAAACAGGCATTCAACTGGTTTCTCACATATTTCTGAGATGAGATGATGTGAGTTTATATGACTATAGACCTTCACTAGTACTGTATTTTAACAAAATTTGAGACAATAATTATTTGCCTTCAGTTCTGAATGGCATGAGTTGCAAGCGTCTGGCTTCTCTACCAGAGAATGACATCATCATAAATATTCAGAGGTGCTATTGTTCAGTTTTAAGCCTATATTTTATTCCATTATGTCCTCAAAATTGTTCCATTTGGGTTAAAAATTCTTTTACATAGTCTCATTCCCAAAGTGAATTTGTTTTTGTAACTTCTATCAAAACTGGTTGAAATGAGTTATGGGGGCATTAAAAAGATACATAATACCCTTTAAAATATAATGCATTTTTATAGCTTGAAAAGGCAAAAATAGGTTCTTTGTTAAACTTCAAAGTGTCTGTTGGCTTGTGACCATACCTGTACAACTTTATATATGCATGAGCTTGGGCAGGAACAAGGTCTCAGTCAAGGGATAAGTACCTTGAATGAATTTGCAAGCTGATGATCAACTTGCCCACATGCTTCAGTGCTGGTAGTGGACCTGAATCTCTAACAGACTATAGCTGCCTTTCAGCTCTGAAAAGCAGCAGAATGCTTTGAGCAGAGGAATCTTCTAGTGATGTGAGACTAACCTAGCAGCTTTTTCTTTTCCCAGTCTCCAGCATAAAAGGGCTGTTTCCATGGAAAGGGAGGCACAGACAGGTTATCCTTTCACCTCATAACTTCCAGGTGCTGGAATGGCCGCCTATGTGCCTTTGGTTGCATGTTTAAGAAAGAGTAGCTTGCTCTGCCGTGCTAGGCATTGGTGCATTCCAGTTGCAAGATCGGAGAGCTGCAGGGGTGGGGAACCTCTGGTCCGCAAGCTGGATATGGCCCCCGGCTTGCTTTCATCTGATCCACAAGACTCATGGCAGCACAAGGGCGAGCCAGCCAGGGCACTCCAGCGATGCATGGGGTGCCATGGCAGCATGCCAGGGCAAGCTAGCCCTGGCACTCCAGCCACACAAGAAGTGCAATGACTGGTCAGAGCACTATACCTCCTGCCCAGAACCCACATCCCAGCCCACTCCTGTACTCTTCCTCCTGCCCAGACCCCTATCCCCAGCCCGCTCCCTGGCAGCAGCCTCTTGCCCAGATCTTGCATCCCCACCCCCACCTGCTCCTGCACCCTACCTCTTGCCACACCCTTCATTGCCATTCCATAACCCACTCCTGCACCCTACCTCCTGACTATACCCCGTGCCCCCCTATCTCCAGCTCACTCCTGTCAGCACCCTTCCACATACTGAACCCCACATTTTTGGCTCTACATTAGAGCCCCAGGAACCCATAGAAACTACTAGCCTCAGGCCCTGAGAAGAGTTAATCCATCCCTGGGGGCAAGCCCTGAGCCTTGGTGCCTCCCCCTCCCCATATCTGCTCCTGGGGTAGGGAGGGGCTGGAACGTGAGGGGAGTCTTTTTTCCCCACACTTTTCAGTTAGGGGCTACATCTGTGAGGAGTTGTTTTTTTCCTTCTTCACTTGGGAGCCAGGTCAGTGAGGTTTAGAATTCTTATTTTGTTTTGTTTTTTTCTTCTGTGGGTCTATGGCCCCGACCCAAAAAAGTTTCCCTATCTGTACCTTTTGCCTTGGGGTGTGTCTAGACTAATGAGTTTTGTCGACATAAGTGGATTTTTGTCGACAAAACTATACCAGCATCTACACTACCGCTGAGTTCTGTCGACATAACGTCGACAGAACTCAGCAATTTTGTCCCCAGCAGTTTTGTCGACTCAGCAGTTTTGTCGACGCTGGTAAACCTCATTTTACGAGGCATAACACCTTCTGTCGACAGAGTTCTGTTGACAGAAGGTGTTATTGCCTCTAGGGTGGCATCTAGACTACAGGGTTTTGTCGACAAAGCAGCTTGCTTTGCCGACAGAACTGAATGTGTCTAGACGCTCTATGTCGACAGAAGTTTTGTCGACAGCATCTGTCGACAAAACTTCCATCGACAAAACCCTGTAGTCGAGACGTACCCTTGGAGAGTATGGCTTGACTCTTTCACAGAACTTGTACACTGATTTAGCTATAGAATTGCAAAAGGAATAATTATAGAATTTTGTCCAGAAAATATAACTCTGAAAATGCACATCTTAAAACACAGATTAAGAATAGCTGCAAATGCTGTATGAAAAGAGAGCCACTTTGCTGAGTGGCAGTGCAAGGAGGATAAAAAGAGATGACTGAGTTATTTGCTATAATAGTCTATACATACAAAGCTAGAAAAGCCCAATAAATCCAAAAGCCTCAGATAAAAAAAAAGTTAAACTTATTTAATTTCAAAACCCTTCCACTCTTCCTTTTAAAGAAACTCAATTTTTTTCTGTGGCACCTTATAGACTTACCAAAGTGTTGGAGCATAAGTTTTCATGGGCAAAGACCCACTTCGTCAGATGCATGCATCTGACGAAGTGGGTCTTTGCCCATGAAAGCTTATGCTCCAACAGTTCGGTTAGTCTATAAGGTGCCACAGGACTCCTGGCCGCTTTTGCAGATTCAGACTAACATGGCTACCCCTCTGATACTCAAATTTTTTCGAAGTACACTTTTTAAAAACTCCATTAAACAACATTGACTTTTTCTTCAAACGTTAGTAAAGATTTGAGTGGATTGTTGATAGTTTTTATTTATCAACACCATACATGCAATGGTCCCTAGTTTTACAGTCAGAGGTGAAAAGAGGAGATATCTGACAATGTGCAGAAGTTAAACTAATAAGGTAGTTACGAAGTTCTATCCAATGCTACATATTGAATATAACATAGCACACACACACACACTAGATAAATTGCTATGTTATATGCAATATATATACATATTATAAAATAACATAAAAATGGCCATACTCGATCAGACCAAAGGTCCATCTAGCCCAGCATCCTGTCTGCTGACAGTGGCCAATATCAGATGCCCCAGAGGGAGGGATCACAACAAGTATCCTCACATGATTCCTCCCCTCTCCACCACTTCCAGAGAAACAGAGGCTAGGGATACCATTCTTACCTATCCTGGCTAATAACCATTGATGGACCTAACCTCCATGAATCTATCTAGCTCTTTTTTGAACCCTGTTAAAATTCTAGCCTTCACTCCTGGCAAGGAGTTCCACAGGTTGACTGTGTGCTGAGTAAAGAAAAACTTCCTTTTGTTTGTTTTAAACCAGCTGCCTATTAATTTCATTTAATGACCCCTAGTTCTAATATTGTTGGAATAAGTAACTAACTTTTCCTTGTTCACTTTTTCTATACCAGTCATGATTTTATAGACCTCTATCATATCCCCCCTTTGGGACCCGTTCCAAACCCTTAATCATTTATGCTGCCCTTTTCTGAACCTTTTCCAATTCCAATATATATTTATTCAAGATGAGGGCGTACCTTGGTTTTATATAGAGGCAATAAGATATTTTCAGTCTTATTTTCTATCCCTTTTTTAATGACTCCTAACATTCTATTTGGTTTTTTCACTGCCGCTGCACACTGAGTGGATGTTTTCAGAGAACTATCCATGATGACTCCAAGATCCCTCTCTTGAGTAGTTATAGCTAAATTAGTCCCCATCATATTGTATATATAGTTGGGATTGTTTTTCAACGTGCATTACTTTACATTTATCAACATTAAATTTCTTTTACCATTTTGTTGCCCAATCACTTAGTTTGGTGAGAACTTTTGAAACTTGTCACAGTCTGCCTTGGTCTTAACTATCTTGAGCAGTTTGGTATCATCTGCAAATTTTGCCACTTCACTGTTCACCCCTTTCTCTAGATCATTTATAAATAAGTTGAATAGGATGGGTCCTAGGACAGACACTTGGGGGACCCCACTAGTTACCACTTAGAAAACTTACCATTTATTCCTACCCTTTGTTTCTTGTCTTTTAACCAGTTATCAATCCATGAAAGGACATTCCCTTTTATCCCATGACAACTTTAGATAGATAGATAGATAGATAGATAGATAGATAGATAGATAGATAGATAGATAGATAGATAGATAGATAGATAGATAGATAGATAGATAGATAGATAGATAGATAGATATCTCCATAATACAATTATACCATAAGTACAAATCATTAAAAAACTGAAGAAAGTGTGTGTGGTACATAGAACCAATGTTGTAACCATGCTAGTGCTGACCTAAGTAATTTAAAAGAGGAATCCCCTATACTCTTTATAGTAGGGAGTTCTGTATGAAACACATTCTCTAGGTTTTGGGAAACATTTCTTAGGAGACTGCTTGAAATGGCAAAATAAAGACAGTTACATATAAAAGTAGAAGACTATAATTTTGCAAGTTTAGTTAGTGAAATTATCAACCTGCATTACAGATTTTCATCTCATTATAGGATGCTATACTAGTGGGTAGGAGAGAAGAGAGGATTTTTATAAATCCAGAAGTGAGCACAGAAGGAAGAAAAAGAGAATGATATACCACAAATAACATTCTCAGCATATTTGGGGTCTGACTTCCATTCTTCTATTAGTTTATATAAGCATCTTTGACTATGGGCCTTCTGCTATCTTGCGTATATTGCATAAGTACAGAAAATGTCTAAATGTAGGTATTTTTCATCCACATAAACCTGTCTGTGAGAATTAATATACCAGCTGGTATGAAGTTATATAGAAAGAAAATAATGTGTTATTCTGCAAATTGTACCCATGTTTGGGTTATGAGTGCAAAAACTTCAATGTTGTCTGAACAAAAGTGAGAGAAGTTATTAGTAAGTGTTATGCCATACGACAATGTCAAGAAAAGCATAATTAGCTAGGAAAATATAAAGCAGAAGTTAACAATAAGTTGTCATTAGCTATATGCACACACAAATTTGGGTTAAAAGAGAACAGTTGTGTATAACCCATGTGTCCATAATAGAGCAGAGCCACTATTTGTGACCTGATATGTTATGCCAATATTAATTATTCATTCTGAATTATCAAATACCATATATGAACCAAATCATTAATACAAAATGGCTTCCAACTCTAGGACAAATCTAGCTGGTTATATCATATTGCATACCTACCCTGCCACACATAACTCATTCAGATACAGCTGTGAGCTTGGCGCAGTACACTGCTGCTCCTATAAAAGTTGTTAAGATAACTGCCTATGGATCACCCTTTCTGTATGTTACACCTACAGTATAAAAATAGTATATGCACACATACCCATCCAACATGATATAATCAGACAGTGCTGTCCTACAGTTGGAACCCGTTTTACATTTACCAAATGCCATATATTTAATAACCATGCCCCCTAAACTAATAAGACAATATTTGTCCTTTTTAAGGGCATAGTCTCATTCACAAGTTTGCAATATACTCCATTTTAACATTTCAGTATGATATTGTTCATAAGCCTGAAAATGCTGAGCTAGCCTAGGGTTACTTACATGACTCGATATTCTCTCCCACAGAGCTGTAAGTTGTGCACCTGCTTAAATCTGTGAGAATATTTTACTGGTGAACTTATCATGGCCATGGGGAAACATACTTTTCTCCTCAAAAGGTCATATAGAAGGTCCCTGTGAGTATTTTACTTGAGTAAGATACATACAATGGGACTAAAATCATCTATTTAATAATGTCAAAGGCAGTTTTATATATGTGAAGAAGTCTGTTTAAATTATAGGAAAATGAGATTTCCTGGGGAAGTCCCTTGGTCTGTTTGTTCCATTCATTCATTTTTAAAAAATGGTTCGAAGTCTTAAGATTTTCCCTGTGGGTGCTTTCAAATTGCTTTTAGCCCCTAATAGCCTCAGCCAAGTCCTCAACAGTTACTAAACAGTTTTCTGATAATTGATATAAGTAATTAAATCATAGAGACTCAAATCCTTACTAAACTCACATAAGTAGTTTGATTAAAGTCAGTTGGACTACTCGCATGAGTAAGGCAAGCATAATTTACTCATAATCATAACTAAAACATAACCTCCTAAAAGATGTCTCCAACAATTACTCTGGGTTTAATTAAGGGCAGATAATGGATGAAAAATTATTCTGAGAGTATAAAGGAGGGACACAGCTTTTGCATATACAGTACTGTATTGTTTTATCTTTACCTAAACAATGTCAAAGCCTTTTTAATGTTTTAACATCTGATAATTAGTGTTTCTGAGCACCAAAATAAATATAATCCAATACTAAAACATAACTAAGGGGTACATATAAACTACATCGAATTAAGCTAAACAACTTCAACTACATTAATTGCATAGCTGAAGTCAAAGTAGCTTAACTCAGCTTCTGGCACTGTCTACACAGCAGGAAGACGAAGGAAGAATACTCTTCCTTCGACTTTCTTTACTCCTCATGAAAGCAGGGTTATTGGCATCAATCAGAGTGCCCCTCTCACTTGGAATTAGCTGTCTGAACTAGACCACTAATTCGAACCCTGGTAGATCGACAGCGGCAGCTTCAATCTTATTCTGTGGTGTACATGTACCTTAAATCTCCTGCACATTTTTGAAGAGGACCTGATACTTTTGGTAGCATTGCACATGCACATGCCAGTGAAAGAAGAGGCATGCTACACAACAGCTTTCCAGCAGCAGCTTGGAAATTATCAGGGTCAAATGGTATGAAAATGGTATACCTGTCACTTCCTTGGTAAGCATTATAGCATGCTGCAAGGCTGACTCACTTTTCTGATTAGCCATTTCCCTGGTTTTCTTCATTTGAGATAATGTAGTTGAACAGTTAAAAGTAAACTGTTTTTCTTATTGTAAAAGTTTGACATTCCAAAAGTAAATGCACCATTTTAAAATCTTTCCCAAATTGTTAATGCAGAGGTGTTTCTTGTTTTTTGAAATCTGAGAGTTGATCTGAAGCAAATGGATAATTTTTCCCTTTAAGTAATATGAATTATGTGGCAGCATTAGTATTATATAACTAATTACCAAAATCCTCCTGAGATCCACAAAAGACCAAATCCTACTTGCCTAGCTGACTCAGATAGTCCTACTGAGGTCAGTAAGATTATGCACCTGAATAAGGTGAGCAGTATTCGCTCATAATGTTCTTCAGCATAATAGGACCTTTACAATAGTGGATGTTTGGCCAGCCAACTCTCTATTTGGTTACACATCTGAGAAAGCTGCAGAGAGTAAATTACTTCACCTAGGGTCACAATTAATTTACACTCCAGATGGCTGATCATCTCCTTGCTGCATTGCACCCAGCAGGAGAAAAGCATACTAGATGCGATGAAAATAGTAATGAACTGCAGAAAATGCTGGGTACCCGGGTATTCCCTGTCCTACAGAAACAGGACTGGGATATGAGGATGATAAAAGATACTGCTCAAACGCTTTCCATGGTTTTGGTATAGTCAAACCAAAAGTAGGCGGGAAGAAAAGGGAGTGGACATGACAGGGGGTTGCATAGCATCATCTCTCCAGTAACACCTTTAGTAGAGATCCCAAAGGCGACATAACCTAAAGCAACAGATGCTAGCTTTATGTCTGCATCCTATCTCTGGGAAAGAGTGAAAGTGTGCCCGCTATATGATGTACTGCTGCTTGCAAACCCTTTAATGTGCACATGCCAATTTTCAGTTTTTGCCTCTCTTAGGCTATGTGCAGCTGATGTTGCCAACTTATGCAGGCCATGTGCTCCTGCCCAAAAGGAAATTGGAGGGGGTATGCTTCTGGCTCCTAATCACCACAATGGCACTTGCAGCATCCATATACATTACAGCAGTATCAGCTACATCTAGGTTGTCTCTGGCCCAGATGTGGGGATACTGTACTTAAAGGTCAGAGTACATGTGGAAAGATCTATAAAATAACAGAAGAGTAGAATGAAACAAACTGCTACTTTTATCCTATACACTTGTGACATAGTGTCTAGCTGGCTGCTGCTTTTTGTACCTACCTATGGCTTCTTCTCCCAACCAGGATACAAATCTTCCTTTTTACTGTGTTTGGAAATGTCAGGCATTCACTGAATCCTTTTCTTTCTAAGATCATCTCCTATTTGTGCTTTAAGGTACTGATTCTGCCCTTCTCTTTCATCTACGTATGAGCTGCATTACCCCTTCTCCAAGTATAATCCTCTGGAAAGAGGGAAGGTTAAGAAAACTTCAGATTTTACTCAGAATTCCTCCCTATCATTTCATTAGGGTCAGAGTTCCTCACTCCTCATGCCCCACATAGAACTGGTCACAGCACCAATATACACATCATGTGCTAGAGATTATGTTTCTGCACCAGCTGTTCCAGGGATCCCATCACACATCCCCATGTTCTTGCCATAAAGCTCTGCTGGAACCTCCATAGCTATTCTGTCCTCAGATACACTGTGAAAGGGCAGTTTCCTACCAGCGTGGACCCATTTAGAAACATAAAACAGCACCAGACTTACCTTTTTCAGGTAATTTCTTCTTGGCTGTGGTGATGGAAGTGGGCCACACCCTTTCAGTACATCCTTGATATGTTTATTTCTCTGCATAAGATGGTGTGAAAAGCCTCTTGAAATTGGTACAGGTGCAGCTAAAGCTAAGCATATTTTGAGAAGATGGCAGAATACTGTAGATCCTGAAATAAACATTTCAGCTCACAGCATCTTATTTCCCTCACTTTTCATTGACATGCATATTTCACATTTGATGACAGAATTGGGCCATTAAACATTAAAAGTTAAGCCAAATTAAAGCTGCTCACCCACACAAACACACACCTTTAAATTAAAAAGTGGATACTTTCCATGCTTTGTAGCCCAAGGTGTCTCTTATCTCAAGAGGATTAAGACTAATAGGCAATCTTTTTAAGTATACTATGAACCACTTTTACCATTGTATTGGTAAAAACAATACTTTAAAATGCTTTGCACTTATAGTCCTATTTATCTAAAAAACTCAGAATGCTTGGCAGAGGTGGGTATTAACTCTTTACGTATAGGACAACTAACAAAGAAATATTAAATGACATGCACATGTTTGCAGAGTTAGTGACAACTGGTATTTTGCCTCAGTGCTGTCCTAAATACTATTATACCACACAACATCCTCCTACCCCCATACAAGTGGAAGTTTCTCTAATATCAGTGACTAATACTGTTTTGTTTCCAGTATGTTTAAGTAAAATATCAAGCAATTTCTTATATATTTATTTTGTGTTGATTCTATTTTTTGTCCCTCTTTAAACTTTGAAAATAAATTCCTTTCCATACTGCTGCTGTTCATTTCTACTAAAGGATCTGTTTCCTTTGTTAGTGGAAAATAATTACTATTTTCCCCTAATAACATGAAGATCTATACATCTTGGTACATAAGTGATCTTTATTTGTGCAACAACATTGTAGCTGATGACAACCCTGCTTTGAGAACAGGTGTTAGCTGATGCTGCATATTCCAGGCCTGTATTCAAAAAACAGCCTTATTCAGGAAAGTTAAGCATATGTGTATAATTAAGCACATACTCAACCTCTTTCTTTAGGCAGTACCAAAAGGAGTATTGACAAATACTGAATTGTGTTTAAAGTCCTATAAAAACTAGCAGTTAGTTTCCCACACAGTACCATGATAATTTTCTTTAAATAGGAAAAGAAACACTCAAATTCTAGATGATTAGTAGATAAACTTTCCCACCAGCTTATAATAATTTTAAAGTAGGTCAGATGTGGTCATGAAGTCTTCGTTGGTCCTTTTACACTGTCATTTATTGTGACCAATGGAAAGAATATCCTGTTCTCTCTGTTCCTTTGATTGGATACCAGAATGGTGATGCAGTATAAGATCTTTTCCAAAATCCATGTCAGTTTTCTTTTCAAAGCATGTGAAGAGTTTGATGGTTTAATAGGTAGCATTAAATGACCTTCTGCATTAGCTGGTTCTGCCATTTAGACATATAAATAGCTTTTTCTCTTCACATGCAAAGCTGAAAAGCATGGCTTATTCAAAGTTTCACAACAGAAGATGTGGAAGTAGATGCTTTGGATGACAGAAATACCAGTAGCCAAGAGCAGAATCATGTGTAACTTTTGCTAAGAAAAGTGTCTTCCAGTTGTAGACAGAGTAATAGTTTCTGTACACTGTCTAATGCTAGAGACCACTTCTGTTATGTTGAGTACTATGCAAAACATTTAGCTGGCAGTAAAAGTTGCAAGGTTTCTTCGTGTGATTAAAGAAGCCTTCAAGTATACAGTCTTCTATATTTCAGTAAACAAAATTACTGGATATTTTAGAAGGCTCTTCTACCAAACTATTCCGAATTAATAAGCCCATCCTGGCATTAAGAAGATACCTAGGAAAAGAAAATATATTCATAAGTACAAAATGAGAAAGTAAATAAAAATTAAAAATCAGAATAGAACACTTAGATAGAATAATTAATATTATTCTATGTTCTACAACCATAGATTTGAATTAATGATGGCCAAGATTACAGATTAATATTTATAGACAAGGATATATTTCTTAAATCACCATTTAAAATGTATTTCCATGGGATGTCGTACTAACCCAGTAGTAATGTGATACACTACACTGAAGATTTACGTGACCAATACAGAAATATTACCGAAAAACAAAATGGAAGCACTTATATCTCTTCACCACAGCACCCCAATCTTCTTTAATTATGAGTAAAATGTATCAACCAGCCTAAACATGCAGGTTAACAAGATTGTGTAGTTTCAGCCATATTCACTACTGTGCACATATTAATTTCCTAAATATGCCCCATAAAAGAAAAGCCAATTTTAGTACAACTATTATCACGAAACATGTTTTATTTCAAAATCCAGTGTTTATTAAAATAACCCTTTTCATAATCTTCAGAAATGAGGTTTTCTTTTACTTCATCCTGGTATAATTTCACACCCCATCCCCACTCCCATTTTCTTCACTTTTTTTCCATTACTAACACCACTGTAATATATTGTAATCTAAGGGAATAAGCAAAAGCATACTTCTCAATAATATCAATGTTGTTCGATAATTCACTCATTTTATAGATACAGTCCACCCACCTTTACAACTTCAGGAACATACCAATGATCCCTACCAGAAAATGTGACCTAGAGATACACCCATATCTTCTATAGTCCTGATTCAGCAAGGTTCTTAACACACATGCCCCAAGTTAGATATATGCTTATTTTAGACTAGTTATGTACCTATTTAATTAGCTTGATGAATTGGAGCCTCTATGACTTATGTGTAGTGCCATTGCACAAAGATATTACATTATTTTATCTTTAAAAACAAAATGAAAAATGTTAAAAAAAAACAAAGGTGATTTACAGTTGGTATGGAAAGAAATCATGGGAGTCTGATTTAATCTAATTTACATTTGGAGTAAATTCAGGGTTAATGACGTTAAATGGTAGGCGATCAGAATCAGTCCAGGGTCTCTTCTCTGTTCATTATGCAGAGGAACAAAAAAGGCAGTGAAGTGTTCATTTTTAAGTGTTCGTAATAAAATCCTTAAGTAAAAAAGGTGAAGGGTGTTCAGCAATGATGTTAAACTGTTGTGAAACAAGAAGACTCTCATTCTGTAGATTCTTTTATTGGCCATCTTGTGTCTTATGCATCCTATTATTTATAATCATAATAGTTTAATCCTAGATTAAATATACAGGAAGCCTTCTGAAGTATGAAAGCTTTTTAAGTACTTCATTTTCTTTTATCCCTTTTTTGTTTCCAGCACCCAACTACCCATAAAAAAGCGATTTGGGGGTGTTTTATGCCCTCTTTGCACAGGTCTAAATGACTACACAAAGCTGGGGAAAATCAGGTGCACGTTGTATCCTCATTTTTCTTTGCTAAATTATCTTGCATACTACTGCCTATTTGGGCATGGACACTTTTCTTTAGATTGTTTCCTGCTCCTTATTCATATCTGTCAACAAAAAATGCACATTGCAGTCACACACCAAGGCACAAGTCACAAAAGTCAAGGAAAAGTAAAAGAAATGATATTTATGTGTCATTTAGTAGTCAAGGGAGAGTGTCCCACTCCCTCTTTCTAAAAATATGCCTCATACAGGTGCCATCTTCATATCTCTCTGGAGTGTTGAAGAAAAAAGGATTGTCACTGATGTAAGTTGCTTCTTCCTATTTGAATAAAATTACCCCCTTTTAAATCACAGTTCAGGTCATCCATATCTTTCTTCGGTGCAAAAAAGTCTTACTTGCAAGCTAATGGAAAAAAACAACTATGTTAACCGATTGTCAGCATATCTGATCTACCAAATAACATGTATAAATACTCTAATTGTCACAGATTCCCATCAGAAACTAACAGAAGAGTCTTACTAGAACTTAAAAAAAGAAAAAAAAAGTAACACCTCCTGCCACCTACCTTAACTAGTTACAGAAGGTGACAGATAACACCACTATATTGTCTTAGGTGACTACTTAGGCCAGATCAATAATTGGGAAAGATTGGCACTGCAGTGATCTATCTTCTGGAGTTCGATTTAGCAGATCTAGTTAAGACTCACTAAAGTGAACTCAGAGGGCACACCCCTTCAGTGGCCGGTGCTCCTGCTCCGGAGAGGAGTAAGGGAAGCGGACAGGAGCATTTGCTCCATCAACCTCCCACTGTGGGGGTGTCGGGGAAACTCAGCTATGTAATTAATGTAGCTGGAATTGGATATCTTGATTCGACCTTTCCCTTTAGTGTAAACCTGGTTTTAGAGACGTATACAAAGGAGATGCAAACGTCTTTTATTTGGGTATTAATTTTTCTTATGTTCCTCATGCATTTTACCCTCCATTTTCTTGATTAGTGCAGTGTGTAGGTGCAAATTTTTTTATCTCAGCAGTCTAATAGTTTACATATGTATTGGTAAGCAACACAATTACTTTCATGTGTTAGTTCTTTGATTATAACACTTTTACTTCTCAGGTGCAGAGACAAAAGACTTGATTCTTCTCTCACTTTCACCAATTTTACACTTACTTCAGTGAAGTTACTCCTAATTTAATTCCTGAATAGGTGAGAGGAACTCTCCTGATTAGTCTCTCAAATACAGAAGTAACACTTGTGAATTTAGTAAAATTATACCAAAGCAAAACTGGCATGAGACTCATGTACATAGTTAAACATATCTTTGTGCAGGTGCAGATGGCAGCTATTCTCAAAAACTACTGTGTGATTTAACAAGGAAAAGGTGAATGACTGACTCTGAGGTTAATTGCTCAACTAATGAGTGCTGCTTATAACTAACGAGTGCTAATTATGTATTTGTATTCCAGTATATAGCACAGTGTGCTAAGCATTGTTCAAACATACAGGAAGAAACTGTTCCCTAGCCTCCCTTGAAGAATTTACAATGCAAGAAAGAACTGTGCTAGTTACTTGTGGTTTGGTATCTGTTATGAACCACTGGTGCAGAAACAGAAGATCTTCATAAGTTATAAATGAGGAAGCATGGAAGACCCTTTGTAAAAATATGAATACTATGGCATACGATGATGTCACACAGTTGTCAGCTTATCATTGACTTTGTCTTTGCTGCTGCTTTAAACAATCATAGAATCCTTGGCTGTGTCTACACTGCACCCCTTTTCTGGAAAAGGGATGCAGATGAGACAAGTCGGAATTGCAAATGAAGCGGGGGATTTAAATATCCCCCGCTTCATTTGTATAAACATGGCTGCCGCTTTTTTCCAGCTCGGGGCTTTGCCGGAGAAAAGCGCCAGTCTAGACGGGGATCTTTCGGAAAATAAAGCCTTTTCCAAAAGGTCCCTTATTCCTGATTTTAAGAGGAATAAGGGACCTTTCGGAAAAGGCTTTATTTTCCGAAAGATCCCTGTCTAGACTGGCGCTTTTCTCCGGCAAAGCCCCGAGCCGGAAAAAAGCGGCAGCCATGTTTATACAAATGAAGCGGGAGATATTTAAATCCCCCGCTTCATTTGCAATTCCGACTTGTCTCATCTGCATCCCTTTTCCGGAAAAGGGGTGTAGTGTAGACACAGCCATAGAGTACTAAAACTGGAAAGGACCTTGAGAGATCATTAGGCCAGTCCCCTGCCCTCACAGCAGGACAAAGCACCATCTAGATCATTCCTGAGAGATGTCCATCTAACCTGCTCTTATATATCTCCAATGATAGAAATTCCACAACCTCCCTAGGCAATTTATTCCAGTGGTTAACCATCCTGACAGGAAGTTTTTCCTAATGTTCAGTCTAAATCTCACTTGCTGCAATTTAAGTCCATTGCTTCTTGTCCTATCATCAGAGATTAAGGAGAATAATTTTTCTCCCTTCTCCTTGTAACACCCTTTTAGGTACAGGCAGTCCCCGGGTTACGCGGATCTGACTTATGTCAGATCCGTACTTACGAACGGGGCTTTTCTCGTCCCGGAGGACGCGGGCGGCGGGACCGCCCAGACACGCCACGGTCCTGCCGCCCGCGTCCTCTGGGGCGAGAAAAGTTGCTTTGCCTCAGGCTTCCTGTAGTCAGCCGCTGGTCAGTTTCAGCAGTGGCTGAATCTGGACGCCAGTTCCAACTTACACACAGATTCAACTTAAGAACAAACCTACAGTCCCTATCTTGTATGTAACCCGGGGACTGCCTGTACTTGAAAATTGTTATGTTCCTTCTCTGTCTTCTATTTTCCAAATTAAACAAGCCCAGTTCTTTCAGTCTTCCCTCATAGGTCTTGTTTTCTAGACCTTTTATCATTTTTGTTGCTCTTCTCTGGACCTTCCCCAATTTCTCTACATCTCTCCTGAAATGTGGTGCCTAGAATTGCATACAATACTTGAGTTGAGGCCTAATCAGCACAGAGTAGAGCAGAAGAATTACTCCTCATTTCTTGCTCACAACACTCCTGTTAATGCATCCCACAAAGATGTTTGCTTTTTTTGCAACAGGGTCACACTGTTGTCTCATATTTAGCTTCTGGTTCACTATGACCCCCGGATCCCTTTCTGCAGTACCCCTTCATAGACAGTTGCTTCTCATTCTGTATATATGAAACTGATTGTTCCTTTCTACATAGAGTACTTTGCGTTTGTCCTTCTTAAACATCATTCTATTTACCTCAGACCATTTCTCTAGTTTGTCCAGATCATTTTGAATTATGACCCTATCCTCCAAAGCAGGTGCAACCCCTCCCTACTTAGTATCATCTGAAAATTTTATAAGCATACTGTCTATGCCCATCATCTAAATTGTTGATGAAGATATCAAACAAAACTGGTCTCAGAGTAACAAATATTACTAAATAGTGGTGAGTATTAAAGCAATGGGTGAAATCTTGCAAAAGGCATGCATTTAACTCATATTGCCACAGTATTTTCAGAATATTTAGAAAAGCTGTTTTCCATTGTATATATGTGATAACCACTTTTACATGCACCCTGGACAAAACTCTGTCCACTTAACAAATAGATCTCCTTGTAAACCATCACATCATAATTGCATGCATATACCTGCCTTGTAAATGTGTTGAAAGCACTAAAACTAAAATACATGGTGTTATCTATTGTTGGTAATTTTGTCCCTGAAGAATCAATAAATTCTAATCATAATTATGTATAAAATGGGAATTACAAATGTAGAATTTTATTGACAGTGGCTCACACTATGCAGTTAGCTAGGATAACAGTGCAAAATAAGATTAAGTAGGCAATTGCTACAGAAAAAGAAAGCTAATGTTCTAAAAGTGACAATGCATAGTAATCGAGCTGAAGTCAGATATGAGCAGGAGTTGGCCTTATCTTGGCTACAAATGTTTGCAGACCTTCAGCATCATGCCTTGTAGTGATACTGTGCTCTCAGGTTTGCTGTATGCCTCATCTCTTACAACATGCCTAATTTTTACAAAACATTGAATGACACCACAATATAATGTACATATGGAAAGTGTTTAGATGAGTATTAATCATGAAATCTGAAAACTGTAAATCCTCCTTTCATTGACCTAAACTGTAAAGGTATAGAATAATGTACAGTGAAAGATTTCAGGCAGTTGAAAATGGTAAAGAGGGCCTGAATCATGATGATGTACTACAAAATAATATTTCAGCTTACTGCTATCCCAGGATCTCAAAATAATGCCACAACCTTATTTAAATATGGGGCTTGTTCACTGGATGCAAGCATTGCAAATAAGACTGGATGAAGTGACCATAAAGATTTAGGAAAACCTAAAAATGTTAAGAGCACATTTGCAAATATAACATCAGTATTCCTAGTATGTGTTAGAATAGATATGTACATTTCTGCATCTATCAAACACTTAATAAAAGATGGCTCCTCTAGGCAATTTGCAAACTATAGTTTCATCTAGATATATGTCAGTGTAAATCAAGAACCTTCAGTTCACAGTTTTTCTAAACAAGTATGCCATAATCTTTCCTAGCCCTGTTTCCGTCAGACCCTCATAAATCTACCACATTGCACTGTCTTTTCAGAATGCAGACAAATTCACAAATATTTAAAGGTAAAGTGAAATAAACATACAGCAAGTCTATCATCCTAGTAGAAGCCAGTAATTTTCTTCACCTGCAGAATATATTTCATTTTAACAGATCTTTAATAGACACCAACTAATCATGTTTAAAGGCTACCTCTTTATTATTGCCCTCTATCTATAAACTGTTGTTTTCATTGACCTTAATATATAAAGGTGAAGACAGACAATCCTTCCATATAAATGCATATCTATATAGTTTTGTTTTTAGGATATTTGAGGTAAAACTAGTTGAACAAGACACAACTATAGTTTTCAAGTACCAGTGTTTAATTTATATTGTTTAAACCATCTAGTACTTTCAGAAATATTCCAAGTCCTAAAATGCAGCGTTCTGGATTTTTCCTAACAGTTCAATATATCCTATTTGTGATAAAAACATGAAAACCATTATGACATTTATTTTTAATCTTTTAAAACTAAGGTCATATGTGGACTTTAGAATATAAAAAAATATCTTTTCCTGGGATTATAGTTTATAGTTTTGTATTTATTGAATGCATTCATAGGCTCCCTTAGGATGTGAAATGTATGGAAATATATGTGCATTACTAAAGAAAGAACTAAATTTATTCTTTCCCTACACCATGCTCTTCTTTGCAGTAGAGGTTTTTTAATTCAAGACAGAGCTAGAATGAGATGGAGCCAATTTCCTGGTCTATATGTGTGACAAATGCTAAAAGTGGCACAAGATTAACAAATTAGTTGAAGTATAGATCTTAAAAGATTTTTTTACTGTGTCCCCAAATCAAAATGCATGCTTTATTTGAAATGAAGGCATCCTTTAGAGTTGAGTAATAAATTAGGACCTTATATTTTCTTGTGATTTAAGACGAAAAGATAGCATGTAGGACAGAAAAGAACAGTAACCTAAAAAATTAATAATTATTTGGCAAACTTTATAAAGGTCTTATAGCACATAATTCACAAAATGTTTTAAACACAGTTAGTTGCATTATTTGGTGATTTAATCCTGTATTTTAATGCTATGTTTACAATGGAAAGTTAGTCATTTTGAATACATATGTACTTGTTTTACATATTAATATTGGGGAAATATTAATTGTCAAAACATTGAATTATTTTTTCTTGATCCATATGTCAGATAGGAAGATACATTTTAAAGTGATTCTGTATAGAAATACAGTATGAACATCTGTGTCATTATAAAAAGGTTTCTTTACGATGGTTTGAAATAAAAAGTATGGAACTCAACTTTTTTAGCAAACATAGTAATCACCTACTTGATGTAATCCAGATATCTAAAAACATCTGTGACAACAAAAATCATGCAAAGTTTGTGGAATTGTTTAATTTTTTGAAAACAATACCTATATGTAATAATCAGATAAGCCTGAACTGCATTTCTCTTTACACAAAAAACTTTTGCACTTTGCAAATGCAGGTTTAAAAGGGCTATTAACTTGGATGGGGAAAGCTTTTTAAGCTCTCATGCATATGTTTTGGAGTTAGCTCATTCATTCTGCTTTTAGAACCTTGTCATTGTCCACCTGTTTTGCTTTTTCTTAAACTGCATCAAAATAATAGCATTATTTTAAAAAGTACACTCTTACTTGCGGTATCCAACCACAATATGCTTAAAATTCAAGAGGATCCATATTCAGGTTGTATGTCTCAGTCACCCAATCTCCCTTTCACATATCTGTTCATGTTGACAGACTATGTCATAATACATCAACAGAAAGATCAGCACAGAAGAACAAAAATTCATCACCTGACAACAACAGGAAAACTGATTTCCACTATTAAATTAGCTAAAATATACCATTACTTCACTACCAATAAAGATACTACTGCTAAAGACATCCACTATAACATAATTCTGAATGAGCTTTAGGGATTTTTTGTTTTTATAATCTTTACATAAAAAAGGGAGGGGTGAGATGACACTAGAACTCTAGGATGTTTACATCTTTTGAGTTAAGAACTGATTTCTGTCAAATTATTTGCCACTTTGTCTTTATTGCTGTTATAAATATTAGTTATTTGATGAAAGCTGAATACAGAGCTCCAGTTTTGAAATATTTTCTCAGGGAGTCTCTTTTTTATTAATTCAAGGATATAACTGGTAAATACTTTGTATCAATAAAATATATCCATTGCTTTATCCCTTAGAAAGTCTACTCATGTAAAGAAGCATTTGGGCTCTTAATGCAAGAGATATAATTTTAAATATGCTATACTATGCAGTGGTGTTTCAGTAGGAATTTAACAATACCTGGAATAAATAATGTCTTTTGCAGCCTGGGGCAACATCTGCCACTTATGCATTAATTCTGCCCCTGTTTGAACACTCTACAACATATGCACTTCTCTTTTGTCTGTTATCCTAAAGTTGTGTTATTCCCAAATATTGACATCATCTACTTTTATCAGCACTAACTGCTCCGAAGCTTCCTAGTCTCATGCTCAGCTCTATTTCTTTCTATTGATTATCTTCCTCACTCCAGCAGGTAGCTAGCCAGCGAGGCTGTCCTGAGAAATAGCTTCCAATGACTTTATACGCACAATTTACACGGAATTGTTTAAAGAAGATATTAGCCTCAATACAAATCAGTGAACCTCATTTAGTCAATACTGCACAATTCAGCTGTTGGCACCCTGTCACATGTTAGTCTTTAAAGTCAACTACCATACCCAATCTGCACATTAGCTATAGTATTTAGTTTCATATTAAAATGAGGCTAGTTTTTCACTTTTTTCTTTTCTTTTTGAAATCTCTTCAGTGCAGTTTTTACATCACCTCGTTGAGCCATATGATAGTAATATAATTTTAAGTATAAAAACCTGAGATTAAATGCTTGATTTTTGACAGTGTCCTTAAATATAATAAATTCAAAGGGAAATACTGTTAAGTTCAAATGGAGTGTTTTTCATTAAGTCCAATCAAATGGTAGACAACAAAGGATCTTTTATTTGAGAATATGAAGTGAAAATGAAAACCAGAAAACCTTTACTAAGAAAAGGTCTAGCTAAATTATGTTGGAAGGGGGTCTCCAGATTGAACCTGGGTGTTTCTTTAGCTAAAAGTGAATTAAACTAAGATGCACTATGGGAGAATACTTTACAAAGAGGCAAAACCTAGTGCTTTATGGAGAAGAAAATAGGGCCTAAATATATTTAACTTTGAAAAAAATGAAATAAAGGTCACATATTTAAAAAAAAAACAATTGTAGTATCTAATCTGTTCTCTTACCATCAGGATGAGGAAATGCTTAGGGAAAGTAATGTTATCCCATAGCAACGCTGTCATATTCTAAATGTAGAGGCTGGTCCTTTTTTAACATAGTAAGCTATATTGTCTAATGCTAAGATAGCCATATATTTGGGGAAGGAGGGAAACAGAGAAAAACAAGTGCACTTACGTGTTCTTTCTGTGATAGTTAAGCAATGTGATAACTCTGCAATGGTACAATTTCCATTAAATTACCTCCAGCTTGTGCTGTTCATACTATAATTTACATCTATATCTATAGGCATTACAGAAATATTCTACACTCTTAGTTTTAAAAAACAAACCTTATTTTGACCTTATTTAACAAGAAAAAAAGGAATAGGTTACACCATTCCAGAGATATGTAACATTTTTGGAGGAAAAACTAATGTAGATAGCATATCAAAACATATGGCTAAAATATATTAGCAAAAGAACAAAGAAGTTTGGGAGTATGAAGAACAAAAAGTAAACTCTGAGATTAAGGCTAAGTCATAAAACATAAAAGTAAAACATGCAGAATGTTTTTTAAATCTGGATAAATCATCATCTGAATGTAATGATATACTTCTTTTAAATTCTTCTACCTATAAGAATATCTAAATTATGTAACTAGCTAACCCCTGAGGAAATAATCAATTTTTGGCAATAGGTTTTACTCCAAATTTTGAATATTTTAATACAGAAGGTGCATTTTGCAGGCTTTTTGCTCATTTCCCTTTAAAGATCACTGTGTGGAAGCTAAGGTTCTGGATCCCAGGTAGAAGAGACAAAAACATGCAGAAAGATGACCAGTCTAACCTTCCCCATACATCTTCACACTCACATTTACCATAATAAGATGCTCACAGAAGAGTCTTTCGCCCCTCACTAAGATTCTACAGAGAACAATTTAGATACCAAAAGAAAAATGTATGCAGTGAGGACAGAAATAACTGCATATTCAGGCAGCAAAAAGGCAGGTCTGGTATGGGAATTCCTAGTGTCTGTTTTTGCTATGTGTATGTTGTTAAAGGGACTGAGGGCTATTTTCGATAGGTCTAAATAAGTTTAGTATGAATGCAAGTGGAAACAAATCCAATACTGTTTCATCTATTTAAAAAAGTATGATGTCCTTCAACTACTATCTGTGTGCATGTATCTATGCTAGGTATTAATCTTATCAAATTAATTACTAATAAACTGTAAAATCTATCACTTGGTTTATTACTGAATGTGTTTTACATATTAGAAGAAAATGTTTGTGCATTCAGATCTTAATTGAAAAATATTTCTACTGTAACTTTTCCTGTGATAATAAGAACTGGGAAAGATACTCTAGCTATATCTTACAAAGATAACTGGATAGAATGGTATTTGGAAATAAATGTAATATGAAGTCTGATTTTTTTAAAACCCTAAACTTTTAAAATTAACTCTGAAAATTATGTTTGCTTCAATAATACAGTAAATGAACAGACAATGAGGCACAAAGCATCTTTTAAGAAGGAATATGGCATTTATAACAACATTGTATGAAACAAACATTTATAAAATGAAATTATTATAGCTGTTCCTGTAATAATTAAAAATACATTTTACCATTAATTGCATCTGATTTCATTCCAATAGAAAAAACAAAACAAAATTGTGAATTGTTGCTGATACTGTCTGTGATCATCATTAGAGCCATGTACTTATGATGCTTTGTAATTAATCTGTACTGATCACCTTTTTGGTTCTATTTAAAAATAAATAGTATTAATGGAGCTGGAAATCCCCCAAGAAGTAGACTTCTAATATTTAAGGAGAAAGAAACCCTTTGAAGCTTCTTTTAGCCTAAACATATGCAGTTTTGCTTTGTTTCTTTAATGCATATATTCCTAAACTCAGACACAGTGTTTCCAAAGGAACTTTTTATTAAATGCAAAGATGCACGTGAATAATTTATAATCAAGTTTAATTTACAGCTTTTTTATTGAAAATCTAATGTTATACACTTTTAATAGCAAAGGTAAGTGATTAAATGATGAGACTTCTCCCCAAGCCCTTATATTAAAATGTCATTATTTATGTTATTTATCAGTAGAACATTCTTAGCATCTCTACTTGATATTTTTGTATTAATGCTTTATACATTTGATCTTGGGTATTTGTATCCTCTATGATTTTAGATAGCTATCAATTAGTGTTACCATATCAATTTTTCATCAGAAATAGAAAAGCATCTTAAAACTTCTCTAATATGGAAAATTCCTATGAAAATGAATTATTAAATGGTAATTATTTCTTTCAGTATTAACTGAGAAAAAAGTTTATAAAGCATCTGAGTACAAAATAGGCTTAAAACTACCTACTTTCCTACTTTCCTTATGTGATCTCCACAGATGTTCTGATACTACACTCAGTAAGATAAAACTAGTGATGATATTGTAATTAATCTCTTGATATAAGAAACCAAGTGTGTTAATATCATTATAAAAGAACCTGTTTTGTAGCAATTCAAATTAAGCAGTTTAAAAATACATATATACTATGTTTGCATGTGTAAACTATTTGTGAAAAAGGGAGAATAAGTGAAAATGAGCAGTGTTATCCTTTCATATGAGAGAAACACAACATGACTGTCCTGCCACTGAGCTAAAAGAATTATGCAGTGCAGGTGGTTCTACTTAAAGGGCCCAATTCTCCTGCCACTAAAGTTATTCATAGTTAGTGTGTTTTAAAAGAAAGTTTTACATGTAACAATGCTGATTAAAATCTCATGGACCATATTAGTGGACTCATGGTCCCACAAATATGGATTTAGTACTAAGACTGCCTTTTTTTGGAGTTAGTAGTAAGGGACTAAGAACATGTATCAATCAGAGGTAATTTTGAAAAGATACTAAAGTTACTTTATGTTCACAGTTGAAAATGGAATTAAACATTTTATAAGGATAAAAGTTATCGATGATAAAGACAGACATTCCGGACTCTAGATGAAGGCCTGTTTATTTTCCTACCTTCTTCTCATTCATATTTCAGTGTGCTTGAATCAGAATTTGAAATCTGACTTTTATACTTCATACAGATTTTAAGCATTGTGGAGGAGATGAAAGATGTTTGGTTTATGTTCGCAAAACAGTTCACAAAATAGCAATTTGAGTCAATAATCAGGTACATAATCCAACTTGGTATGTACAAGCTCAAAATACGTTTAGCCATTCTGCAGGCAGCTAAAACTCAATCGTTTAAAAAATTCCATATTCTAATATTATCTGAAGACTAATGGCTGAGCTAGAATGATCTTTCTGTGCACTTTACAAAAAATAATATATGAGGCATAGGTTGTATTGTTTGTTATGGCCTCTTTTCCTTGGGCGGAGGTGAGGGGACTGATTTCTAAATATCTTTTATTTAAACATTGTTGGAATCTATAAACTTTAAAAATTATCTTAGGAGATGAAGTGTTTCTTAGTTCATGTGAACAATAGATAAGTTTATTAAAACAAGTAAATTTTACACGATAATTATCTTTCATAAAACTTATCATGAAATTAGAACTCCAAACAGTTTATCATTGTAGTATACAAACAACTGACTATATTTTAAGGTCTTGCTTTATGGTACCATCAATACATTGGTTATACACATCTTTAGAAGAGGTGTTCTATATAAAAAATTAAGCCATGGTCCACTCAATTGTGATGTAATTCCCTAAAAGTGATTAGTCCAGTGCAAGTACAGAAATGAAAATATCTTCAATATTATCCCTCTATAAAAATTTAGGCTACTGTTGGTAATAAAAAGATGGAGCTGGAGCCAAGAAAATCCTTTTTCTTGTCTCCACAAAAGGCTTTGGGCCTAATTATTTTTAAGTATAATCCAGCCAACATCTTCTCATGCTTAGCTGCACTGAGTGACACTATTTGTGATGCCCAGTCTGCTGAAACTGAGCAGGTTGCTGTCAGTTTAAAAATGACTATAATAAAAGTGACCATGAAGATGGATCTTGTGATTTTGCGTTTCTAATCAGTCATCTGTGAAGAACACTTTTGCTTTGATTCAGCAGACTGGTGACAGCCATGATTGATAGTGCATGAGGATGAAAAAAGGTTATTAACTGTCTTCCTATTAAACTCAATGTATTACCCCTCTAGGTGCATCTCATACTTTAACTTAAAGTACTTACTCAGGTAAGGTCAAGAATGAACTCTATAAACACAGTATCCATCCTGTCATAGATGAACAAGGGACTCTAATGCCAAATTTTAAAATTTCAGCATTAAACCACATATGAATACAACAATCTTAATTACTTTTGCTAAAACAAATATATATTTATGTATATATTTATATAGATACATACACACACATACACACACACACAACGTGGGTGTGAGACAAAAGAAAAGAGATCCACTGTATATATACATGTTTCCTATAATACTTCCGACATAAAAGTGGAACTAATAATGCTAGATGTACAAAAAAAGTAGAACTAGAATGTTAAATATTACACCTTATCAATACAAGCATTTATATACAAATATAACATTTTAGTCTGTCAGTTACTATCTCTGTAAAGATACAGTGGTTGTTTGTTAAAAAATTTCTAAGCAGACCCTGCTATTTAAAAAAAAAAACCTTCAAATATTTACTAGCTAATTTTGTTTGCCCATAATATATATTTTAGCATTATTTTAATTTCATTTCCTCTTTGCTCTGATGAATTTCATGTCAATCAGGTCACAGATATTTATTTTAACTTAGAAGAAAATTATAACAAATTAATTATATCTGTTCAATAGTTATAATGATTACTAAATATTCAGATATACTCAGTTTACTACAGGTAATCACAGTGAAGTGGCTGTTTTAAAGGAGATGTAGTAAAAAACAGAGAAACACATGTTTCCTGTGTTCATTATTACAACTGACACTAAAAATCCACTAAAGGAAGAACTGATACACACTCTGTATTCATATCATAAACATTTTAGATGTATTCGTTTGTTCTGGGAGGAAATATTAATAATATACCATATTTATAATTTCTATATTAATATTATTATAAGTATAAAACATGTTTATACACAATGGTATATTTTAGATTTTTTAAATGTATTGTATGTATTTGAACATAATTCAAACATGCTTTGAATTACTTTGCACTCATTTCAAATTACAGTACCCTACGGTAAGATTCTTCAAATTGAGAAGACCAAAATATCAAGAAAGCAATGACTAACTGTAATGTCCACATACTTATCTAAAGGAATGTATATTCTTTAAAAAAAAATAAACTACCACTATAGTATATCTAGAGAACTTGCAGTATATATAGAATCCCCAAAAGACACTACTATTTCATACATATGTGTCAGAGCATGTAAGCAGAAATTTAAAATTCAGTTTTATAATATTCCATTAGTTTCACTTTAAATTGTGTTGATCCTATTGCTAAAACTCATTAATTAGGATACATATTTTAGAGAAATAACGGAGTGCTGCTCAAAAACAAGAATTATTTTTCCAAAAAAAAAATTCTTCATGTATTTATACTGATACAGTGATTGTGCTTCAATGTACCTTCAAATATTAAAGTTTTCAAAAATAAAACATGTTTTATTTTTTCCCATTTTGTTGGTAACATTTCAGCAGCTTTCCTTTTTTTTGTAACTGCATACAACAAGACTTTCGTAGTAGGTTACATTGAATACCTAGGATAAATTTAATCCACCTATCTCCCAGGCATTTTCTCCCAGGAAATGTTAAAACAATCCTCTATATGGTCTTTATTTCAGTAAACTGAATTCCCCTCAGGTATGGATCTGGGAATATGCACCAATTTTCCCTTTTGTAACATTTCTGCTTTATTATAAATTACAATCCTGTTTTAGCCCTGTGTGGATTTACAACTGGCTTCTTTCTCTCTGACAATTTGGGGTCACTGTGGCTGTAGCTGAGTAATAATTTCAGGGGTGATGGGGATATTGACAGCATTTAGCAATATAAGTTTCTTAGTAAATATCTATAAAACACACTTCTAGTGGTTGGGCTTCTACTTAATGAGGTTTCAGGATGGTTCGTTTTGCCTCATTTACAGTGTATTTTGTTTTAAACTGTCTTAAATATTAATTTCCATTTGTTTTTGATTGTATATTGTGAACTATTTAAAGACAAAAAATGGTTATTCCTCCCTGAGGAATTGTTTAATAATCTAATCTTTTTAAGCAAAGCAGCAAATTATGGATTACAGGTGGTTTATGTATTTTACATACATATATATATATAGAGAGAGAGAGAAGTTTAAAGCCAGAAGGAATCATTAAATCATCTAGTCTAATCTCCTATATATTACAGGCCAGTAACACAGCTCCCACACACTAAATTCCACAAGCAAAATTAGACCAAAGTGTTACAGTCCACAGGAGGTTAGTAGGATCGAAGCACACCAATGCCCATAACCCTCTCCCCTCACTCATACACACACACACACACACACACACAATTGCAAGGAAATGACTAAATGAGATAAACCCATCTAATCCAAGCAGGTGACCCGCACCCATACATTACTAACTGAAAAAACGTCAGTCACTGCCAATCAGATCTGGGGGAAATTCCTTCCCTGTCCCACCTATAACAATCAGTTACTCTAAGCAGACACTTTGAACAACTCCAAGATGTGTCAGACTGTGAGAAGATTTGAGAGCATCTTTTGTTTTGGGTACCTTCCTGTATGCCTGGAGTAAGTGAAGCCAGTTTACAAGAGTTTGTACAATACATTGCAACGGCAAGTAGTCCATGGACTGGATCTGAAACCCTCACTGAAGTCAATAGCTCCCATTAATTTCAGAAAGAACTGGATTGAGTTCAATGTGACTATTCACCCAAGTGATAATTTGCAGGATGGGGCCCACAGTAATTGTTTCATGAATGACATGGAGGATTGGGACAGGGAAACAGAACAGAACTCTAGCCATTCACAGAACAGCTAAAGTGCTTCTGTGAAATTTGGGTGCAGTTAATCAATTGTATTTGTAAAGGCTCTGCACTGTCAGGAAAAAAAAAACCTAGGCCCATTTAACCTGGACTATGATGTATCTGAAAACAAGAATAGGCCCTAAACCTCAAAGATACTGGCACAGTTTGAAAGGCCTTGTATTCAAGAATTGAAACACACTGCACTTACTGAAAGCAAATCCTGTGGCATGTTGTGGACATGGTACCCCATTATTACTAAGCAAGAAGCACAGACATGTACCAGCCCCTTAGTATTGAGACCCCTTGCCAGAACCAGGCTGTTGCTGGGGGCAAAAAAAAAAAAAAAAAACCAACAACCAAAAACCAACAGCTGCCTTCTGTATCCCTTTCATTCAGTGGGAGAGGGAGCACTGCTTTTCTAATGCAGGGAAAGCTGCACAAAATTCACCACAGTGCTCATAAACCTTGGCTGTGGCTCTGGAGTTTGTTTCTGGTGTTGGGGTTGAGGCCTCGCACCTGATTGTGCCTGGATAGGGAATATTACAGCACCAGACACTTTAAACCGACTTCTCTGCTTTCCATGAGCTTCAAAGCGCCCCCCTTCCCCAACTATTCCTTCCTGCTCCCTAGGGGGAACAGCCGCTAATGGGAGAGTCGGAGAGTGCAGGGGTCGGGGAAAGGAGTATGCGAGCCCCTACCAGCTGCGCTTGCTTCCTCCACTACCTGTGCACAGGGGCCGCCGCAGCTATCGCCCCCGCCCATCCCCGCCCCCGCGTTGTGTCTGTGCGCGCGCTGCTGACAGGCTCGCCAGTGATTTGCTAGGCTTGCCGGGGTTGCCATAGCGTTGACTCCATGGTCCCTGCGAAACTGCCCAATGGCCAAGATTGGGATTAAAGCGGGAAGAGGCAGCCGCCGCCTCATCTTCAGCAGCTGCAGCTAGCAGCAGCAGCTGGCTGGCTCATCGGGACAGCAGGCAGCGCGCACACAGCCAGCGGCCTGGGCAGGGAAGGAGGGAGCCGGGGAAGGGGTGGGAGCGTTTCAGCAGATAATGTACAGTAGTAGGAAGAGTGAGGGGGGGAGTAATGAATTCCATCAGAGGGCTGGGAAGGAAGCATTTCTCAGAGATCTGCCATATTTAACATTGCCCACACTAAAGACGTTATTAACAAGGAGGGGAAAGGCAACGGGGACGTGATAAGGGAAAATAGATAATGACACGTAATCCAAACCATACGCTGGAAACCAAGTTACTTGGTAGAACAAGAGTTACACGCTCAACTTTTTTTATGGGCTGGGACTGGAAGACAGGGAGAGCAACTTGTACAGGAGACAAATACTTCTTTCGGAGCTGAGTAAATAAAATAGCTCAGGAGGAACAGTAGTGGGAGGGGCAGCCAAAGAAGCATATTCTTATTCACGAACCCTAAAGGAAACTGTAAACCAGGAAAGGTCGGGGGAGGGCTGCTTCTGTTGTAAATGGAGGTTAGCAGGGAGAAAGGGGAGAGTAAAACTATTGGAAGTCTAGAACAGAAGCACCGGTGAAATTTACCCGGTGTTTAAAAATCTCAGCTGGAGGAAGGAGAGCGTTCTGTCATTGGGTGGCATTATTCCCTCTGGTGGGTCGGTCGTGGGAGGAGGGGGGGGATGAGTGCGGATAAATGTTACTACAACACAAGTCTGTAGGAGACTCCGGTCCAAAATAAGATGACGCTGTAGCAGATAAAGGCAGGTATGAAAAAGAAGGAAATATGAGGGCAGAGAATAGGCGAGCAGAAACTTGACGGGATGAGGAAGAAGGATGCAAGTGTGGAGGAAAAATAAGAGAATGTACTGGATAGGAGGAAGGAAACAGCCACAGCAGAGAGAGGAAGAGAAAATCAGAGTGAGGCAGAAAAAAGGGAGAGATTGAGGAAAGTAAGAGGGGGAGGGAGAGCGAATGGTGGGAGAGGATGAGAAAAAAGAATGAAGGAATAGCGAAAAACTGGAAGGGGAGAGTGAAGGAGGGACGGAGGGAGGGAAGTGGGGAGAAAAGGGAGGAGATAATACGAAGTCTCCAAGACTAGAGAAGGTGAAGCAGTGAGTGAGAGAGAGCTCAGTCTGAGGGTTAGGTTAGATTTCCAGAGCTCATCGACCAGCCCGCTGGAGTCACTATTCAAACCGAGTCCCAAACACACGCCTCACTAACTACTTTACAGCCACTTTCATTGATTTTCTTTATCAAATAAACATAATACCCGTTACAGCAACACTTCCTCTTCATGCAGTCAGAATGCCACCAGCTCTGATTGCTGCGTTTCTCCGGACTGCAGTTTCCTCCTCTAACTAAATCGCGTTCTTTCACCTAAACGGTCAAATATATTATCGCTTACAGAATTTTTCGCTAACGTGCGAAGAACACCCTAGAATAGGAAAATCGTTTAGATTGTAAAATTCACCTCCCCCCCAGAAAGTCTGGAGAGCCCCCTCAAATTTGTTCCCCAGTTTCAGTAGTGACTGGTATATTTGCATATTCATATTTGCTAATAAGTGGTAACTTAATTTGAAAGGGCAACGTTCACAGTGAACGCTATCTCTTGGAGAGCATAGAAAAATTAACGCAACTTTAGCAGTTGCGTCCAAATTGGCAGTCTGTCTAAACGCTTCGGTTTAAAAACCTCAATTTAATTTAAAAATGTTTTTCCCCTAAAAGTAGCCCCCTTCGAGAGCTGTGTTTGAACCAGGTTCTTCCATATATGTCAAAGGGCTGTTGAATTATTCATTATTATAATTACTATCATCATTGTCATTATCCCTTTCCATGTGGAAATAATTTTATTATCGTAATTTGATACCTGAAGAATTTCCTGTTAGTCGTTTGATAATCATTTTATTCTACTGAAAAGAAAAGTTTTGTTTATAAATGAGAGAGAAATATTTTAAATGCTTTTATGTTTGCTATAGATTTCCGTTTATCTAATCGATCGGAATGCCAATAAATCGATTAAAGGTTTAGTGTTTTACAAACAACCATTTTGTGCTTTTTGATTTTACGTTGAGAAGGATTTTAATAAAGCTAATGCTTTTCCTGAACGTTTGTTCACCTTAAATCTAATAGTCCATTTTTTTATTATTATTTACAGTTGCAATTTAAAGTGCCTCTAATGAGAAGAATAAACACAAATAAAAGAAGGAACTATTCTGTTAAAATTACTTTGTGTCTGTGGTCAATATATTTAGGGAAAGCCCTTAAAAATCATGGTGAATTATATGCGATCATACAGTGATTGCGGAATATTAAATTAAACTTAGATAAATCCGCATTGAAGGAGGCAGCACCCAATCCTGAATTTATTTCCCATTTTCTATAACAGCATCACTGCGCTCCTCTCTTTGCAATGACAATGTGCCAAATCTAGGCATTTTGAAAACATTTTCCATATGCTTTAACTGGAGACTGATAGACAAAGAAGAAAGAAGATGGTCTTTTTTCTCTGGAGGTATATTTCCTTTAACTCTTTCTCCAAGCTTTTCTGATCTTCATTTTAAACAGAACTTTGAGAATCAGTAGACATTTTTTTTCCTTTTACATTTTTCCCCCTAACGCGTAATCAATTCCTCTACTCTGGAGTTTCAGTTACACTTTAATGCAGGACTATAGAACTATCCTTTCTGTACCTTGACGCACAACGTTTTTGGGAGAAGGCATTGATTCATTTAGCTTTCGCTTGCTGCTTTTTGCAATTAAAGATGGTTTTAATTATACTTTTTTGTAAGTCAGATCAGATGTGCGGCTTGCTTGCTGGAAGGATTTTTTCTTTTAACGGTGCTTTTAATTTATGTATAGGGTTTTTTTGCGGACAGCACAGAGGTGGTGGCTTTTATTTAGCTGTAAAATCCACACGTTTGCTTTGAAAACTTGGCTCCTTGGGCGAAAATAACTTTTCCTGGTTGCTTTATAATCACTGTTGGTCGCAGAGGTAGTTTAGCATATTGTCTACAAAACAAAGATTCCTGTTTTATTGGCAGCGAGGATTGTTGGAATTGGGTTTAAATATTTCATAACTTTCTTGTCTGTACATTAAGGTCGGTAGTTGTATTGGCTTTTTCTTTCTGGCTTTTTATTTTTTTTATTTCTTTCTACCGGGATCGTTTTATTTTTGAAGTCCCTTGCTTCCACACTCCTTTTCAGAATAGAATATAAAAATTTTCCCCTGGATATATCACTGCTGGAAATAGGCTCTTGGGCTTTCGTGAGGGGGTTGTGTGTGTGTGTAGGGGGGGTGGGATGTTGGTAAGCGGTCGTTTTCCTTGATTTGCATAAGATCTAGCGAGGTGTCTGTGAAGTTGGTGAATTGCTTTTGTTTGGGGCTAGTCCCGACTGTTTTTGTTTATAAACACTGGGGTGGTTGCCGGGAGGGGAGAGAGGTCAGAGCACTGTCAAAGCGCTGACCTCTGAAAGCCCAGAGGGCGCCTGGCTCCTTCACCCTCTCCTGTCTCTCTCCCTCGCTCTTTTCCTTTCCAATCCCATCCAAGGCCAGGAGCTCAGCTCAGGGCATTTAATCCCCGCGATCTTTCCAAGAAAGGAGCTGGAAAAGGGCCGTTAAGGCTACGGAGGAAACGCCGACAACTGCCTGAGATCTGGGTGGCTTTGATAGTAACGTCCCGGTGCGAGTTTTTTGTGCGGCTCCAGCCAAAATAATAACAACAACAACAATAAAAAAGCCAATCGGGGGCTGTGCTGTTTAGCATACAAAATCTTACCGAGCTGCCTGTCCTCTTTGGATGTGATTATTTTAGGTCACTGCTTACAGGCGCACTTTGAATAGCAGAAGGCTAGGCTTTGGGAAGTGAGCGAAGGGGGGGGGGGGGAAGGGAGATGGCGTTTTAAGGCGTTATATTCATGTTGTTCTGTTTCTTTTCTTTTCTTTTCTTTTCTTTTCTTTTCTTTTCTTTTCTTTTCTTCGGACCGAACTGTAACTTTCTAGTAACTTTGTTGTCACCGTCTTCTGGAATTGTGTCTGTTTTGTGCTTTGTAAAATGACCATTAGGTGTGTTCCTACATACCTGCAATACAGTTCTTAATTAATAAGCCCTTCGCTTTTGCTTCAATGTCAATTTCAATTGCTATTAGGTTTGTGTGTTTTGAAAAGAGGTTGCTGAGTTAAACAAAACAAAAATGTTAGTTAACACGCTGCCTTTGTCAAATAGCCCCCGGGAGGGGAAGAGACAAGAGACCGGGAAAGGAGGTGGGGGCTGGGGATCTGAAAGTGTCTGAGGCTCAGATAAAGGGTCTCTAACACTGAAATCTTGTAATACCTCGCTTCAAACTGAGCTCATCTATAGACTTAGGGAACGCAGTCAAAAGACATAGATCCTCTTTCCCATGGGCTGGGGGCTATTTAGTAGGGAATTATGTCAGGTTATTAAGAAAGGGGGGGCTGCAATTATGTAGAGCCTCATGTTTTTGTGTGTCCCCGCTACAGATCTGGGGGGAATGAAATGAGCTTGGAAAAGAGACTTGTTGTCAAAGTAGATCTGTTGGGTTTGCATTTCTTTGTGGAATACAGCACGATCAGTGCCCCCTTCCTGCCCCCTTCAGACCCTCCTCACCCGGCCCAAGAAGTTTCTGTAGGAGCTGGAGGGGGGAGGGAGAAGGCGAGGGATTTTTCCTCTTTGAAATGTAACGTCACTTTAAGAGCTTTTGTGGTTTCAACATGAGGGGTTTAAAAAAAAGCCTTACACCAACCCAAAATGTATAACGGTGCCTCGAGGAGCGGTTTGGGGGAGGGGGTCCGCAGAGACCAGGGAAGAGGAGAGGTTAGGCAGGAGCCTTCGGGGCGATCAGCTGAGAGAGGGAGGAGAGAGAGAGGGAGCCTTCCAGCCAGGGCCGAGCAGCTGGGGAGCTCGCTTGAAGCAGCAGCAGCAGCAGCAGCCGGCCAGTCCCCGGGTCCTCCTAACTGCTGCTCGACTGCCTTCCTTCCTCCCCCCTGACAACGCCGAGCTCCGCTCTTATCACATCCCACAAACCTGATGCTGCTGCTGCCTTTCGGAATTAACCTTCTTCGATTTTTCCTAGCTACGTGGCGATCCCCGGGTTTCTTCTAAACTGTTAACATCCCGTAGTGCTTCTCCCCCCCCCCCCCCCCCCCACCGCAAGCTACTATTTTTAGGAAAAAAGAGAGCGAGAGAGGAGCTATCAAACGTTAGGAAGGACAGTAAACAGTGGCGGAAGAAAACCTGAAAATGTGGACTCTCCTCTCACAATCCCTGCTTGCATCCCCCCTCTTTGTTCCTTGAGCTGTGACTCGAGAACACTAGAAAGAGCTGTAGCCCCCTCCAAGAAGAGATAAAGCGGGGGGAAATCTGCAACAAAAAAGAATGACTTGACTGATCTGACGTTTGGTGTTTTGACATTAATGACATTAATGATATTGATGTTTCACCAGAAAAAAAAGCACTAGGAATAAAGGGGGGAGGGGACTTCAAAACTAAATTATCTTCCTTTCCTTATTCTTCTATGACATTAAGTATACGTGTTTCTTCACTTGAATGTGAAATAGATGTATTGTTCTCAGGTGTTTCTTCATCGTGCTGTATTTAATTGTCTCCAGTCTTAGGAAATGTTTTACCATCCTTCAGACATGCACTTGAATGGACAATGTGTTTCGTCTATAATTTAAGCCTAAGAGTCCTCTTTCCATCGTATCACCTCAATCTATTCCTGTAAATGGATTTCAGAGATTTCATTTTCACCCTTTGTTTGCATCTGGGTTTTTTTTTCTCTGCAAACACCGATCGCTGTCTCCTTTTTACACTCAGTCACAGGAAGCTCTTGCTTTCTGAGATATGCATGCATCTACATACGTTTACATATATGGTTTCCTTTAAATGATGAGCTGATGTAATCCTTAGGTATGGTTTGCAAAGGAATAAAGTTCCTGCCGAGAACGCGAAAGTGCCCTGTCTTTTCATTAAGTTCAACTCTCGGAGGTTTTCCTGAAGTTTGAAGTAGGGTTTCTCTAGATTTAGGTCGTTTTCTCTTCGTCCCAGTTCTAGGAGCAGTTCCCGATGTTTTGGATAACGGTGTTAAGATAACTGTACTTCCATACTGATGACTTCCCCCCAGACAAATACCCCCCTCAAAAAAACAAAAACAAACCAACAACCCAACCTGCCAGGATCTTCTCTATGACCTTAAACATCTGCTGCCAGCAACTTGGTTCCCTGACACTGGCCTGCTCTTTTAGGGCAGCCTTACTTCAGCATCAGGTGGGGATTTTCCTGTTAGTGTTCCTTCCAGGACGTGCAAAATGTTTCTCTAGAATGAAAAGGTTTCGGGCCCAGAAAGCTGCATATTTTTATCTTCTGTTTTTGTGGGGATTGGGATAAACCTTTTTTTGTTGGTATCAGGCTCTTAAGGCCTAAGACGAGGTTTTGGCATCTATCACGAACTTCAAAGGCATGTCAGCTCTAAGGTTATGGTTCACCTGCGCAAGGTCCTTGCTATTGTAAATATCTCATGTATTTAACTGTTACTCAGTGATCTTTTCTGGTAGACCCATTTCTGGAATAGCATTATTAAAAATCTGCACGTGTTCCTGCGGTGTAGTCGGATGCTCTTTGAATAGTCATTTTTTATCTTCAGTAGGGGATAGTTTAAAGTATGTCTATTCCGAGTTTTAGTTAATTATCTTTTAATGAAAGTGTCACTCATATTCACATCTGAAGTATTAAGTTAAGATAATTAGATTTTCAAATTGAAAACAATCTCCTTAAATCCCACACAGGACAATATTTGTAGTAGATTCCCATTTACATTTACAGTTGTGCTTTTTCCTCTGTTTTTCATCAGGTAGATATTTTTTTCAAGAAAGTAAGATGCCTAATAAAATAACTTAGATGACAAAATATTAATAAAATATCAATAATTGTCCTAAAGTTAGTTCTTTGTACAACATGGATAGTATACAACGATATTCTTTCCCTAGACTGGTATTTACTTGGTTTTGTGAATGCTGTTTACTGCTGATATTTTATAGTCCACTTGCCATTGCTTTGTATCTTGCTGATTTCCTTAACCAGTTACATAGTGGATACCAAATGCAGCGTGTGTATGTTTGTGTGTATGTGTAAAACTGTGTGTGTGTGTGTGTGTAAATAAATGCTTCTCTATATCTAAATTTCCGATCTTAGCCACACTGTCTTTCCTCTTACTGTGGCATTCTACATTCATTATCTTATTTCCTGGCATATTTCTTCCTAAACCCCTATTTAAGAAAACAAAAACAAAAAACAAACCAAAAATCCCCTCACTGGTGGAATAATTAATTTGCATCCGTTTCTTTTACATTCCGGAGCAGTTAAAAGAGCAAGACTTCTCTCCCCTCTCCCCCCCCCCCACCTTCTCTTTTTTTAATTTTCCCCTGCCATGTACTTTGTGTGCATGGGTGTATGTGTCTGTGTTACTAATGAAGTTTGCAGACTTGTGTTTGTGTCCATAAGCTCCTTTCCTGCTGCCCCTTCTTTTCTGGACTGGTTGTTTGGCTCCTGCAGCCCCTACGAGCCCCCAGCAGCCGCGGCAGCTCCAGCTTCTCTAAGTCCGTGGCTGCGCGTCATTTGCAGTCTGGAGAATGTTGATCACCTCACTAATTACACCTCTCTCTCTCTCTCTCTCTCTCTCCTCTCCCTCTCTCTCTCTCGCTCATTCCCAGAGTGCATATCGGGAATAGACACACAAAGACATGCGCACTCAACTTAATCAGCCATTTTTTTAAACAGGGCTAAAACGATAATAATTAGCAGAATAAAGACATATCGGATTTTCATTTCCTTTCCTCCTTTTCCCAACCCCTTCACAACCAAACAGCGAGACCGCGGTCGGCACATGCTTTAACAACTCCCGGACCCCAAAGGACTGCTCCATGCCCCCCACTTCTTGCTCAATCATTTTTATTTCCACCCAATAAAGTTGGAGGATTATTTTTTTTATTTTTTTTAATGAACCTTCTCTCGTTTACTTGGATGTGATCAGCTGTTAAGTAAATAAAGCAAAACAAAAAAAAGAGGCGAAGATCCAGTAGGAACTGCGAGGGGAAATGGAAAGTAAGTTTTTTCTTTAACTTTTATTGAGTAGTTTGTGTTAAATTTAGGTCGAGTATCGATTATCTTTCCAGGCTGATCTTGCACAATCTTTGATATTTCGCTCTCGCTCTCTCTCTCTCTCCCTCTCTCTGCCTCTTTCTCTCTCCCTCACATACACACACACTCACACTCACATCCCCAGATCCCATGTATCTCTCCCTCTCTCGCCCCCCTTTTTTCTGCCCCTTTCCCCATTTTTAGGTACAATATTTGCTCTCATTTGGGGGAGGAGGGGCTGCTTTCTCTTTCTCTCGCTCTCTTTTTTATTTTTTATTCTGGGGGGCTTACATTTTCCGGGCTCTAACTTTTGGATTCAGTGGAGGATTCTACACGTTTTCCAGAAGAGGCTTCCTTTTTTTGCTCCCCTCTTTCCTCCCCCATTTTGCATTTTTAGGGAGCTCGAAAAAACCTGTCAGATTAGGCAAGACCTCACGACTACCAGAAGTCCTCGCCTGCCAATACCCCTACCCTTTCTCTCTTCACCTTCTTTCACAGCTTGATCCCCCCCCCCAAAGTTTGAGGGGTATTGGGGGTAGATTCCCCGTTTTTTTTCTGCCAACTTTCGCTTTTTAGGGAGAGAGCTCCCAGCAGGACGGAGGGGACCCGGACTCTGTTTGTGCGTGCGGGTGTTACTGGGGTGCGAGGGGGGTACTGTGTTCGCAGGTAGGTTTCGCAGCAGCAGAAGCTGTGAGCTCTTGTGTAGCTAGCAGCAGGAAGGAGCAGCGCCCGTTAGCAGCGTGCTTTGCCTGTGTGTCAGTTTCCACCGAGCTGCACTGGGAGCCCGGCTGGCTAGAGGGATGTGCTGACGGGCGCTGTCTGGCTGCTGGAGCAGCTCGCCGGTAGCTAGTGGCATCGCTGCGATTGGGCTCTGGGAGCTGGCTTAAGCAGCCTCCTCCCCCGGCCAGGGTTTTCAGGGGCGATCGGTCTGTTTTGAACCCGAGGAAGATGCTGTGAGACACAAATAGCTCTAGCGCAGCCCAGCCCTGCTCTGGCTTCCTGTGCCGGGGATCAAGTGCATCCCTGCCGAGCCAGCGGCTAATGGCAGCCGCGTTCCGGCTTCCCCCATCTGCCTTCAATGCAATTCCCTGTCAAAATGGCAATAAACTTTCCCCCCCCAGCCGATGCCAACTTACGGCCGCTCCCCTCCACGCCTCCCCTCTCTCCGTGCCCCCAGCAGCAGCAGCGGCACACGCACGGGTTGGTATTTCTTTTGTTACCTGCGAGGCGGGCGGCCGGGGGTCTCTCATCGGCTGCTTGGGGCACTGGCTCCAGCCGAGAGAGGAGGCACATCAGTCGGGTCCAGCCTGTTTCACCTCCGCGCCGTCCCGAGGAGGCTTTAGCTCCCATTCAGTAACACACCCTCCTCCTCCTCCTCTTCCTCCTTAGGTACCAAGCCACAGATCGCAAGCAGAACACCCTCCTCCCCACAAAAAAAAAAAAAAAAAAAAAAAAAAGCCCAACCAAAAGCCAACTTGCCAGGCTGAAGATGGTGGATTTACACTGAGTCAGACACAGGCAGGTTCACCCAGGAAGTCTGACCATCCTGTTTTCTGACAGTTGCATTTCCTCTGCTCCGTTTCGTTCTCCTTGTATTTTTTTAAACCCTGTTCCGTTTTTAACCAAGGACCATGTAGTTGGCAAAAGGAGAGAGAAGGAGAGAGAAACAGGAAGAAAGAGAGAGGGTTGTTGTTGTTGTTGGGTTTTTTTTTAATTGTGTTCCCCTGGATTTTCAGTGGCTCGATCCCTAGGAGCGGTGGTGGAGTGGTGAAAGATCATATGTAGCATTATATTTTTAGTTTGGTGGATGGATGGATGGATGGAAGAGGTAGTGAGCAGCCTTTGCAGCCCTGCCTGTTGTTGGTTAGATTGAGGCAGAGACTTGGCTGCGATTGGGACACGACTGTGACATGGGCATCGATCGCTTCCATTGAGAGCAATGCAAAAACACAGCCTGGGTATGTAACACTCTGAGTGCCATCAACACTTGTTTTACTTTATATTTACTGGCAAAACTGACAGAAGAAGGCGAGTGCTTTGCTTTTAAAGGAGGACTACAAACAATCGGATGGGAAGGTGCACAAAGAAGATTGTTAAAATAAACAGGGGAGGGAAGCCTTAATGTGATTACTCCACTTTCTGGTCAACTAAAACTGTATTTAAGGAGTTTCTTTCTCTTCTGGTATGGGGAATCCTACTAAACTGAATGAAATAACAATAATGAAAAAACACCCCCCAAACAACCAGCCTTGAGGGAATAGCTGCTAGTTTTCAAGGTTTGTGGTTGCCATCGGCAGAAAGGCACACAAAAATAAAAGATGGCTAGCCAGCTGTTTTAACCTTTTGCACCTGGCTTCAATGCTGGGCTCATCAGGATTATTCAGTTATTCGTGCTATCTGTGCTTGAATATTTATAGTATAGGATCTAGAGATCCACACACTGCACTGTAGCATCTATTTATCCTCTAGTCATGGGCTTTTGGACTTCTTCAACATAAACATGTATTCAGTAGTTTTCATTTTTATCATAATGAACATATAGGGTCAATGAAATATAGGGGGGGAAGAGTCGTAAATCTGCAAAAGTGAAACCTACCCAAGGAACAAAGAAAGGTCAGGTAAACCATCTGTGTAAGTCACAGTAATAGTACCTGCTCTTGGTTTATGCAGTGATACTGGTTTATTATTCTATAAAATGAAACTTATCAGTTAGACCAAGTTAAAACTAAAGAAAACCATTGAAGATAACATATGGCATTACTTGCATCTTTCAGAATAAAGGCAGATTTTTGTTCTTTGATTTTTTTTATTAGTTTGGGTTTATTTTGAAAAGATGCTGCACCAGCAAAGAATATATAAAGGGGGATGAGAAAATCACTGTTTAATATTGCAGAATTTACTGCTTCCATTCTGACCATGAGCCTAAATTTACACAATGAAATTTGATTATCTCTAATAACAATATTAGATCCTGCCCTGGATGGATGAGAATTGAGGTGGTTTTGTTGATTGCAAGGGTTTAATGTTGCATTTCAGAATCTGATGTGGTTTAGCCTCCCTTCCATTAACTGGAAAACCCCTGAGGTTTTACAATTATTTCTTAAAGATAATACATTTAAGATTGCATTGGTAGGCTGAAGAAAAGTCATAAAGGCAAGAAGGGAAGCCCTTAATAACTCTTGAGATTCAGACATGTTCAGCAGTTAGATTGGCTCTGACTTCACCAAGGGTCGACAATGTGTCATTTCCATGAAGCCAAATTGCCCTCTGCCTATATGATATTAATGTGCAAATCAATATTTCAGGGATTAAATTTCCCTTCTTCATTTTTTATGGTTTCTACCTCAATAAGTCTCAAGTCTATTAGAAGAGGCTGGATGATTTAAAATCTTTCACTGCAGAATGACTTGTCGTAGCCTTGTTTCACAGACCATTTTTGGATTTTCGTTATAAAAGACCAAAGGCATTCCAGAGAAGTTGATAGTCAATGTAGGGACATGCTCAGTATTGTAAAGCCCTTGTTCGATTAAGAGCTAAAAAGGTATTGAAATATAATATATATGTTTATATAATATATATATACAGTCTGTTGCTTTAAAAATATTGCGTTAATCACCTATTGATTTATTTCAAAATCAATTGAAGCTCCTTTCTTATTAGTGATTTGTTCAGCATTCTTCAGCTTTGTTGTTAATTTTCTTAAACATCATGCATGAATTAATCTGCTGTGAGAATGTGTTTGGGGTTTTGGTTAAGAATATTTTAAAACAGACATTTTTGCCTATTTTATCTAAGTGGTGTGAAGAGTCTAAGACAGTTAAAAGGACCAGCGCTGGGTATTTTTTATTTAGCATTGTTTTAATGAAGCAAAGAGGCCTTTTACAAATATTTTATGATTTTAAATAGATGTTTGTCAGCAACGTTTATTAAGAAGTGTCCTTTTGAATATTCACAATCAGTTAAAACTTAAAATGGAGATATCTGATCTGGAAGGAAACAATACATGACAGAAAATTTAGGTCAAAATATGAGGTTGTGACTTTATCACATAATCTTGGGAAGGCCCTACTGTCTATCATTTGGTGTTGTTTTATAGTCTTAGACCATCTGGACCAAGTTCCGCACAGCTGCATGAATTTCATATGTGATAGAACATTTTTTCCATTCAGTGTGAAATGTTCCTTCCTAAAAACGTACACCAGACTCGCTTAATTTAGTCTGCTAAAAGAAATGCACATGAAAAAGGACAAAAGGCTCTTTAATCTCTGCAAGATGTTTGTTTTTCTTCAAGATTCCTGTCTATTTGAGTTTGAAAAGTCATGTTTATTGAGGAGATGATTCTGAGGTGTGACATTAAAATAATATATTTCTGTGCTAGTTTCTGCTCTCCTAGTTAATTTGCAGAACTACTTTTTATGTCTGTCAAAACAGAGAGTTAATCTATTCTTATTTACAATTAATCTCAATAAAATTAATCTTAACTATGCCTTAGTCAGTGGCTTAAAATATCTAATTATATTCAATTAACTGCTGTCATAGTAATTAACATTGCTTAATTGCCTCTGCATATATTTATGTAAAGCTCATTAGTTACTGCTTGCTCTTTTTTTCCCTTTGCTCATTCCCATTTTTGTTGCTGTCAGAGCACTGACATCAAACCTACTCTAGGTTTTGACAATTCTGATCTTTAAGGCTCTGACTATGCCAGGGACGACAAATGCTTTTGTAACGTTTTATTTGCGTAAGTATCAATGTTTTCATATGCAAAGAGATAGCAGTGCTGGTCTTTAAAGAAGCTTCAACTACAGTACTCCTCTCTCCTTCCACCCTCTCCAGTTCAGACAAAAAATATTTTTTAGCCTTGTTGATAGAAATATGAGAAGCCACGTTAAGCTTTGTGTTTATAAATGAAGAGCTTTTTTGCATCTGCCTTGAGGCTGTACCCACAAGGCAGAGCTTTCCTGCTCCGAAAATCATTCAAAGGGTTAAAGACTTGGCCAGGGTTCAAACTGAAAAGCGCCCAGGGAAAGTGCATGTGAATATGTACAAGTTTCATGTAATTAGTGCTTAATTATATTAACATATGCAAATTGTCAATTTAGGAGCTTGTTGAGCTGGCAAAGATCAGCCAGGCACAATTGCTGTATTGTTCTGAAACAATAATGGATTTCAAGTTGGATTGTGGAAACACATAACTAGCTATCTAATTTAACTCATACCATGGTGAAATTTCATTAGTCTCCATGGAGACTGGTTTAATTGTGCTGACTAATGTTCTGGGCTGCAGAATGTCCTAAAAAGAAAGCGTTGTTTGCCTAATCCACCTTACAATGACACTTGTTTGTACATGTTTCCCTTGTGTGAGAATTTGCATATGCAAATAAATAGTTTCTCTGCATCATTTGTCATGGCTGTTCATTACCCATGAAGAGGACATTGTTACTAGGCTGTTACTGAGTCTCCCAAGACAGGACAGTGTCAACCAGTCCAGCCACATTCTTTCATAATTTGTTTCTGATTAATAGACCAGAGTGAGGCTCATTCTATTCAGGCCTCTGCAAAGGGAAGGTCAGTTCTATCACTGAAAAGAGTTTCCGCAGCAACTGAAGTTTTTCTCTCCCTCCCCTTCCCCCTTTTTCTTTAGCTAACATAATCATATTTAAAATAACGTATTCTTGCTCTAAGGAATACCTTCACTAATAATCTCTAGTTTCCTAAAGCAAAAGAGAGGAAAATAAAAGAGATTCTGGTATTGGAATATTAATCCTGTTTTTGACAGAAAGGTAAACTGATATAATTGCTTTTCAGTCTAAGGAATGGGGGTTTATACAAGTGTGAAAGCATCGGAAAAGGATTAGCATTTTTTTGCATAATGAAAAGCTCTGTTGAATAGGGCACTGAATGGTTGACTGAATGACTAAGATGAAAGGAAGATGAAAATGCAGGCTCCTCTTTCTTTATGCCTGTGCTCAGCTCTCCCTAAAGTTATGTTTGTCCAAGACTTTAGAAAACAAGCAGAAGCTCAGATTTCAGCAACTTTATAAGATGCCCTGAGTTTCCATCATCATGTGAAGTAATATGTATGATAATAGTGCAGCTAGAGGATGATAAACACAGGTTTGTATGTAGAAGAGTTCCAGGAACATGACAGGCTAACCAAATATTGACTATTGGGTATCAAGGATTCTCAGTACTTTTGCTGGGGGGAGGGAGTGATAGGAGGGGAGTTATTTAAAAAGTTTCCAATGGAAGTTATGTATCAGTACAGAAAAATAGTCTAATCAAGTTTGTTATTCATGCAAGCAGAATTTAGTTAATACTTGTTTTAATTAGCAAACTATTTCTCTTCAGAAAAAGTTATTAATCAGTGGTTAAGTGGCAAAAACAGGGAAAAACACTTTCCTGCTCAGTACTTAGCATGGAAAAATCTGATTTTAAATAGACATTAACATATGCACATAATTAACAGTATTTTGGCATGATTTTATCAATATATTTTAATTTTTAATATACTTACAGTAGGTTCCCATATCTCTAAAGGCCTGACCCTACAGATAAAACCCATTGACTTTAAAGAGAGTAGGCCTACTGTATTAGGGCTGTAACTAGTTATTGACAATGTGATCAGTGCTGGTAGATGTATTTTCTCTGCAGTAATTAGTGCAGTTAAAATACCTTATGGTTTGAACTAGTTTTGAAAGTGGGAATTGGTTCTATTTGTACATATGTAAATAAGCTGCTGTATAGATAATTATATATAAGAATCTAGTGGCACAATACAAAAGTGTTGGTAGGCTCTACCATATATTATCTTTCTTTGTTACTGTTAATACATGCTTGCTAGTTTAAAGCTGCACTTGACTGGATAATATTTAAATGGCTAGATACACATTTAGGAATTCAGAAGTAAAAGGGATGAATGAAGTAAGGTTGCCAATTCCGTATGGAATTATGTGGAGCCAGAAGTGTTTGATCTTAATTAGATCACAAAGATTCCTTACTTTTTAGACAAAGTTGAAGAAATTCTATATGGTTTAGGAAACTTTTATTGCTAACTTTATGAAATTCTTTAAAATCTCTGTTAAATGAAGAAGAAACCTACATAACGGATGCTCTTTCAAATTGAGATTGGCTTAATGATGTATTTCCATAAGAAAATGTGTTAATTTAAAAAATAAATTCATTTGTATTTTAAAATACTGTTAACCAAGCACCATGTGTTGTAACTGGCAATTTTCCAGCCACTGTAGAATTGGATAACATATGGATTAATGGTAATGTATATGATGTCTGCTTTCTTACTGCTTATACACAGAAACCCAAAGTATTTCAGATCTAGATTTCTATAATCTAGACATCTCAGAAAAATGCAAAGTAGAATAATGTTATGTAAACAGATGTGGGAAATTAAGAGAGACAATTATTTTTCAGTAACTGTTCTAGGTTCATCACTGATAAAACAAAATTTGCCATGGAATTCTTCATATTTGTTGATACAAGATTCAGCAGTCTTTTAGAGCTAAAACCGGCAGTTCTTACTCAGGCAATACTGCTCCCTTTTTTTTGCTCAAGTAAAGTCTTCAGGATTTGGTCTTTAATATCGATGTTCTATAGTTCCTTTCTTGTTTAATAATTACCCTTCAGTACTGCTACACCAGCACTCTCATTCATAACTCCTGTTTTACCAGGATTAAAAAAAAAGGGGGCCAGAAAAGTTTGCATTTGGCTGAAATTCTGAATGCAGAGTCCTGTTTAGGATAGACTTTTTCTTTTTAAACAATTTGTTAAAGGAATGGTTTAACCATGTTTTATGAGTGAAATAAAAGTTTACCATTTTAAGACACTCTTTTATATGTTCACATTACTCAAAGCCACCTCTGAGTTTAAAATGACATTTAGAAAGTGATATGTATATAATGTAAGTTATTTGCTTTTGGTAATTTTGGTAATTTTAAAGTCACCTAGAAATTGGGAAGTTTTGCAAATAGACTTAGTGCATGTTTGAGGCTGCCAAGCTGACCTAATAGGCTGTGCCAGCTCCTAAGTAGGTGTTATGGTCTTCTAGGTCAATAGTTCATCAACTAAAGACTATGTGTAAAAGACAGACCATAGGATCTCTGAAAACATAGATTTACTACATCGGCTGTTATGGGTCTGCAGTGCAAATAACGCACATACATCTAAGGATGCATTTAAATAGGCAAATGCTCTGTCTTTAAAACAAAGAAAGACATAAATGTGTCTAAACTACACCCCTCTGTTGGCAGAGGGATGTAAATGAAACACTTTGAACGTGCAAATGAAGAGGGGATTTAAATATCCCCCACTTCATTTGCATAATCGTGTAATGTCGCAGTTTCTAATGAGCGCCATTTTGAAACTGAAATCGCAGTTAGATGCGTTTTTTTCAACAACGGGGCACTTTTTTGAAAGATCCTGTACTTGGAGTACAGGATCTTTAAAAAAGGCACCCCATTGTAGAAAACAACTCACGTCTAAACTGCGGTTTCAGTTTTGAAATGGAGCTTGTTGAAAACAGTGCCATGATGTGATTAGGCAGATGAAGCGTGGGATATTTAAATCCCTGCTTCATTTGCACTTTCGAAGTGCTTCATTTACATCCTTCTGCCGACAGAGGGGTGTAGTTTAGAGACACCCAAACTGTCTGTACTGATTCAAGCCTAATGCATCTGAAATATTTGATTTTTATCTATCTTATTCTCCTTAGCCACACTAGTTTAAATCAGAATTAATTCAAGTTGAATTATTCTGGTGTAAAACACTGGTGCAAATGGTGTAAATGACAGGAAAATCAGGCTCATAATCTGCGGTCAAAAATATTCATGTTAAATCCTGTATAAAAGATGCTGTTGTCTTTTAGTAAAGAAGTTTTAGTTGAACATTTTCTGTATATGAAGAAACTACACAGAAGATGATGAGCTCTAGTAGGAGAGATTTTGTGGAGAGGGTGGTGATGGCTGATTTTTCTCGGCAACTAGATAATAGGAGAATTGTGAATCTGGAAACAAAAGACCTGCTCTTCCATCTTGATATTGAGGCTTCCTCATAGAGAACCTCCCCTAAACTGAGGTCCCCTGTTACTAGCAGCTCCCCACAATAGGACACATGGATGAAATAAATGGGCCTACTCTAGATTTAGAACATTTGTTACAGGTTTACCCAGTCAGAACCGATTCTTCCCCAGTTGAAGAAAACAAGACAACACTTCTTCCTGCCTCCCACTTGAAGATAAAAGCTTCCATGTTGTGAGACAGCTAAGCCCCCAAAGCAACTTTCTAAAAGAGACAAAAATGCTCTTCTGGCTTCAGAGTTTCTAAGGTCTTGTCTACACCACTGTGGGCCATCAATCTAAGTTACACAACTTCAGCGACATGACTAACATAGCTGAAGTCGATGTACTTATGTCTACTTACTTCAGTGTCTTCACTGTGATGAATTGATGGCAGATGCTCTTCCACAGATTTCGCTGATGCTTCTCCTTCTGGTGTGAACTGGAGTCAATGGTAGAGTGCTCGGTGGTCAATTTATAATGTCTATAGGAAAGGCAATAAATCGACTACCACTGGATCAATCACTACATGTTTCTCAAGTGGGGAGTATAGGCATGCCCTAAGGTGTCCACATGGAGCAACATTATCTATGTGAGGTGCCATAGCCAAATCTCTACAAAGTGCAGTTTTTGCCAATTTCAGGCACATAGGTGCTTATTCCCACTTTCAAATGCTAAAGGCCCTATGAAAAGAAGCTCTTTGTAGAGTACCACCCTCATGTTCTTCAACATTCCCTCCGTGTAATGGGAAAATGTTTGTTTGTTTAATAGGAAGAGAAATATTGATTTTGTTTTCTATTTATAAGATTGAAGGTATACATAAGAAAATGCTTTAACATTTATAAAATAAAATTAATGACTGACATTTATATAGCAAATGTCACCCCAAAATCCCTGAAACTATTATAAACTGATTATAAGTAAGCACTTCCTCCACCACTGAGACACGCCGTCTCTGGGATGGAAAGTGTCACATAGTACACAAACAGTAACCCTCAACTATGCCACACAACAAAGAGGGAATGGAAGTAAAGAATGCTTTACCCCACAAAAACAACTAGATTCTTGTTCGGTTGGCAAAATATAATTTTCCAACTGATAATCAGTGCATCAGGGCAAACATTCCAGCTCTGGTGGAAAGTGTCACTGGATATTTGATAGTCACAGGTGGTCAGGGCCTTGGATTTATATCTCTTCTGAAAGAGGGATCTGCTAGCATTACAGTAGCTTCTAGTCTGGAATTAGAGCCTGATCCAAAGCTCAATTATGTCAATGTGTGAATAAAGATTCTCAGCAACTCCTGTAGGCTTTTGGATCAGGTCCTTCGAGGGAGAAATGCCATTTACTGAATCACCAACATTATGTTTTCCTTGTAAGTTTCCGTACTGATTGGGCCCAGTTTATGAGATCACAGCCCAAGGTGGTGTAGTTGCAACTTCTCTTGAATAGCACCTAGATAAAAAGGAGTCCAAATGTCATTTTATAAATAGCTGTGACTGAGAGCATAACAATGGCTTGGCTGTTATAGAGTGGATCAAATCTCATTAGAGGTGACACATCCAAAATAAAGGCCAAGAAATTAAAAATTGTGGGTTTAACTGCATGTTGAAATCCTGCCCCTAGAACAGTCATTTCTATGTATAATAGCTTGAGTCTCGTATACGAAGGCATTATTTTTATATGTGCTGTAATACCTAAGTGCTAGCCCAAATGGCATGAATTAATTATATGTTCAGAGTGGAGGTTTTGGACTCAAACTTTGAATATACTGTCTTATGTCCACTTGTTTCACAACCTTAGGGTTATTTAAAAATAGTTTTCTAAGGATGTTGAATTTATCTAAACAAATTTAATACTGGGGATTTGTAAATATTTCCTACATAACATAGAAACACAGTGTGTAGGTTCTCAGTATTGCAGGTACTTGACAGAATTTTTAAAATTGGGAAAATAAATATGAGAAACCTTTTAGATTCATTTAAATATATGCCATTTAAACAAATGTGGAACTGTTTAATGGTTTGTCTGGGAATTATTTAGGCTGACCTGAGTAATAATGTTTTTATTAGCCGTAATTTGTTTTCAAGGGATAAAAGGGTGTTTTTAAAGTTGTGTGTTAAATGCAGACTTGGCATTGAAACGGGACAGTCCCTAAATGTTCATTTCTAAGAAGGCAGGACAACAATTACCTAAAAGGTGAAGACTTGAGAAAACAATGGAGAGAGTCATTTCTTTCCTGAAATGAAGCAGGGTGCAGATTAGGAACCATTAAGATTTGCCAGGAGTTGCTGGTCATAGAAGCCTGTTTAAGTGCTCACTGTCAACAAGGAAATCATGGGCAGCACTTAAAGTGGCTCACCTCTGATTTATTCATAAACCTCACACGAGCACTTGGCTTTGTTCTTGTGCTGGTAAGGGGGAACTGATGCCAATAAGAACAGGAATAAAGAGCTTCTTGCATGGTCCAAAAGTGAATAGCACTTTACCTCAAAGCATGACCTCCATTCCCAAGATCTGTTGTATTACAGTTGACTCCATCTAGATGTTTGTGTATTCTCAGATGAATTGCTAGAAGAGGTTACGACAAATATATACTCTGTAAACCCTGTAGATGTAACAAGAACTATGTATCTGAACTTAGATTCTAACTTAACAGGAAAATTGCAGTATTAATACTGAACTGAAAGATTTCCGCTTTAAACAGTGTTTAGTATTAGTATTAATGCATGTCGGAAAACTGTGATTCAAGTGAAAAAATCTAATTTGTACACCACAAACTCTTGAAGAGATTTATCTGAAAATGCATATTGATGATACAGAAAAATATGTGAAGTAATTCTGAGACAAAGAAATTGGCTTACTTATTAGTCATGTTTGATTGCTGTTGGTTTATTTATGTCTCTCTAAAAATGGCAAGTAGTGCTAGCAGTCCACCATGGGGGAAGGGACCTTTTGAAGACGGTCAACTGGCATGTTTGCACTAGGGCAGAGGTTGAGTACAGTTACTTAAATCCCCAGAGAAACATTTAGTTAATGCTAGCCTTTTTCTGATCCTGTCTGAGTCTGGTTTGCTCTCTGCTTTTAATGAAGTTTGTGTTGTTACTTCAGGCTTCAGATTTTTTTAAAAATTTACTTGCATTTTCATAACAAATTAAACAAAAGGAGTCATATTGGAAGGTAGTGATGAGAGCTAATGATATGTCTTTAGATAAAGCAGTCCTCATGTGCAATCTCATCACAGCCATCAGCTCATTTGTCATGGCTGAAGTGAAAATGTCAGGACCAATGAGTGTATGAGTGCTGAAGGGGGCGAAAGGGCTTTTGGAGACACTTTTGTGCTGGGAGTGGGCCATAGCTTATATTCAGCTCTAGGGAAATACTTGGATTAGCCAACTCTGTGCACAAATCCCTAGCATAACAGAATTAGTTGGGAAAATGAGGTTTGTTAGGGGAAAAAAATGCTGCAGAATTGCTTTAGGCTGCTGCCCAATAACTATGCAAAACAGTGAGGCTTTTTATTAAAATAATTTTAGTGATGTGAATTTACACACATTCCAGAACAAGCCGTAATTGGTAGGCAATGTTACAATAATGCTCATTTTAATGTATTTAACATAATATACATACACATGTCTAATTCTATACATAGTATTAAAATAATCTTAAATTATTTGAATTAAATGTTTTTGAAAGCTGACAGGAAAATCAGATTTTATTTTTTTACATTAAAAAAATTATTAAAGAAAATACAGTAGAAGTAAATGTAGCTCATTAAACACTAGCCAATGCTGATGAAATCTTATAGAATCATAGGATTAGAAGGGACCACAACTGTTGTACGGTTTAGTTCAGTCGAAAACTAAGATGGTCAAACTCTCCATAGTAGCATTTCTTTGCTCTGAATATTTAATTCACACCACAGGAATACAGTAATTGGCATATTGGATCAGAACGATGCCTGTTAGTATCCTGTCCCTGACAGTGGCCACTGCCAGATGCTTCATAGGAAGGTGAAAGAAACCTGAGTAGTCAGATATGGGGATTATTTGCTGAATATAGCAGGTCTCATCCTGGCCTCCAATAGATTGGTTTATGTCCTGAAGAGGTGAGGTTTAATATCACTTTCAAAATTTTTGTTAACATTAGTTCTGGTAACTCTGGATATTTTTGTTGTCCATATAAATGTCCAGTCCTTTTCTGATTCCTGCTCAGTTCTTGGTCTCAGTAATGTCCTGTGGCTATGATTTCCATATATTAAGTGTTGTATAAAAATGATTTCCTTTTATCAGTTTTGAATTTGACACATTTTAATTTAATTGTCCCCTGATTCTTGTATTACTACAACCCATTTTTTTTATACTGGGACCCACTCCTGTTTAATGTATTGGTGGCTGTGGCCTTCTGTCACCTCTCTGCAACCCCCAGATTGGGAACACCTGGTTTAATTGAAATGAGGCTCTTACTTGCCAGGCCCCTCCAGCTGATGCCAAGATAGGAATGTGGCTCAGATGATCATGTTCCTGCACATTTCTGAGCCGATAGGAGTGAGACATCTTCCTTTTATCTCTGAATTATGGGCAGTGTGCGCTAAGGAACTGTCTGTGTGTTAGGTATGTTCAAACACCAGTCCACCTAGCTTGTTTCTGGGTGCCTCGGAGAAAGCATAGAGGTGGATGGCCTGAAGGGAATATTTGCCCCTTCTACCATTTCACAAGAAGTTGCCAGGCATTAGTTCTGATTTCATTTCAAGGGACTCAGGATTCTTGCTGATTTGCACAGGATTTAGCAGATTGCCAATTTAGAGTTGAGAGAAATTTTTCCTTCATAGTATGGTGGTGCTGCTGGGAGTTTTTTACCTTCCTTTTATATATTTAGCTGGTGCCCACAGTAAAGGCTAGATGTTAGTGAGCTACTGCTACCAAACTTGATTCTGGTTGCCATCAGATCACCCTGTGGGTGAACACTTTTCACAAAGTCAAACTTTTCTGTCCATATCTGACTTATCATTCATCGCCCTAAAGGAAAACTGAACATCTACAAAAGATGAGCTGATGAACTGCATAACGATTTAGCACCTGCTAGATGCTAAAAAAAAATCAAGGTGTCTAAAGAGGCATGACAGTTTTACTCCTGGGTGAATTCTATGGTATTGCACACGTGCAGAATTCATATACCATGCAGAATTTTTTTTCCTCCATAGAAAATCCATTCTGCCAAAAAGTGCTGCAGTTATGCCTTTTGCACATCAGGGGCCACTGCAGCATCATCAGAATAGATAGCAGAAGCTCCTGGGGAGGAACAGCAAGCTAGGGGTAGGTTGAGTTCCTTATAGTGCTCTCTCCCCATTGGGCCAAGTCAGGCTGCATGGGATGGGAGGGGGCGGCAGATAGCATGGGGCCCCATGGGGCAGAGACTGTGGTTCAGTAGGTCTAGTGGAGGGACGGAGTGGTGTGGGAGCTGAGTGAGGTTCAAGGATACATGGGGACAGGAGGGAGGAGTTGGCTATGTAAAAGCACAGGGACATGGAGGGATGGGGTGGTTGAGTGGGGGCACAGGGACACATGGGGACAGAGGGTAGGGGTTTAAGAACACATTGGCAAAGGGGCAGATAGGCTTGACTGAATGAGAGAGGTTAGGGGTCATCCAGAGTCTACATGGGGATTGCCCCCAAACAAATGCCCCTTAAAGAAACAAATTATTTCATACTTTTTCACCCTCACTCAAAAGGCTCCTTCCCAGCAACCACTTCCCTCTTCTTAAGCTCCTCCATTATTCCTGATTCTCCCAACCTTTTACATTGCTTCTGAGGGGTGCAGGAAATATATTTCTGTATAATAGTTTAAATGAATTATTACTCAAAGCTTTGTATTAATTGACCTGTATTAATACAGCTGAATCTTTTTTGTTGTCTGTATTGTTACTGATATTTTGAAATAAATTACCAAAATAATTGACACTGACTCAGTTATAAAGTGTTGTTATGACAGAATTTTCATAATTTTGCAGAATTTTAAACTAATGTGTATAGGTTTTTACTTTTTTTTGGCTCAGAATTCTCCCCAGGAGTAAACAGTTTGTAACCTACTAATGGTCCTTTGTCCTAGGCTGGAGAGGTGTTAATTGTCCTCTTCATTTTAAGTGGTTTCTTGTAACAGGTGTGTTAAACCCCTTATGCTTAACAATCATCCCTCCTTGTATTTAGCTGGGATGCTCTGGTTTACCTTATCCAGACCTGGAGAGCTTTGTAAAGCTTGTCTCATCTAGTAATGGCAGTTGGTCCAGTAAGAGATATTACTTCACTCATCTTGTTTCCATTGTCTCATGGTTGAGTTTGAGGCATTGGTAGCAGGTTGAGATGTGATAGAGAGGGACTTTGGTATTTAGTGTTTTTTGAGTTATTAGTAATTCTATATTTCAAAATTTGTTAAGTGCATTCCATTGTGAGGGAAAGTGAGTGATCTGCTTCTTAATGCCTCCCCACCTGCCCGCCCGCCATAGTTTAGGTACAATTTTAGGAGCAGGCAGGGCTAAAACACATGCTGTGACTGTACGGGCTGGAGAAAAATGGGTGTGCAGAAGAGCCTTAGGCCCTGGCTCAGATACCAGGTAATTGTCTCACATAAACCCAGTCTTCCTTGGAGTGGGTTTGCAGCTAGCACATGAAACTCCCCTTTGTGGTCACAGGTTTCAGGCCTTCACAGAGATATGAACGTGGCCCCAGGGACTAAAGATACCAGGTAACCTTGAGACGGTTGTAGAAATTTGTAATAAAGTTGCAGCCACTGGCCTTTAAACCCCAAACACTTCTCTGCTTGTTTACGGGTGTCACTGTGAGTGGCAGCAGCAAAGTAATTTATTTGATCTAACTAGTACTTATCTTTGTTAGAAGAAGTCTACAGATTTCTTCCATTTCATGTACAGTGAATTGTTCTCTTTCAGATAATGTACTTGTACAACCTTTTTTGTTTAATTCTATTGATTTACAGTGTTAAGGTGAAATATCTGATACCTGCTTCCTGCCCTTTGAGTATATGTAGTCAAAGAGGGCTGATTAGGCTCTCCCCTCCCCCCTAGAGCCCTTCAGCTGTTTTAAATGTATAATTATCATTGCATGTAATTTGATAGCTGCACTAATTGCTGCCAACCATTGTCTGTTTGCACTTAATGCTGAAACCTGATCAACATCCTGCTTTGGTTGATGTTTAGTGGTAAACTTTAATTAACTCTTATTGCATTGAAGAAGAGCTCAGTCTCAGTGCTAACTAATCATTTACCTTCATTATGTCCTGACAGCTCCACTTGTTCTTGGTACTAATAGATACACCAGTCAGTAAATAAACCTGCAAACCTTCATTCATGCCTAGAAGTTGTTCCACATTGATATTTTGTTGCTTAGAGTATAAGATAACTGGGTAAAGATAATTATTTATTAGTTTTGTATCTCTGGTTTTCCAGACACCCAATCTCGAATTGCCTTTTTCATGCCAGACAATTTCATTTTAATAGTAACTGTAGATTTAAGATAACATTATTCCTTCAACATGGTTCCTATAGACATGCATCTTTTGAATCAATACAATTAAGCTTGTCTCCTGTTGGAATTCTTGTAATTATTTTTCCTGAAATACTTTTCCTGTAATGATATTGAAGTTAAAGTAATCAGGTTACTGGCAGATCATGTAAAATTCAACTCAGAATTGCTGGCTGCTTGATTTTAATTTGTCTGACATCAAGTTTGTTTGAAAAGGGATAATATGTGGTTAAACCAAGGAGCTTATAATTATGGTTGACATTTGTTTGTTTATAATGAAATCTAATTAAAGTTCATACATTTTAAAACACAAAAGTTAATTACTGAATTGCTCACTTCACTTATGCACAGCAGTCAAATTAACTTGCAGTGCAAAAAATGACAAAAGACTGCATAACAAAAATAAAATGCCCAGTTGATCTTGGATATCCACAACAAATTAGCCACTATGTTGTTCTAGAAATAAATCTGCCTTATTAGTGGCTAAACGCTTAAAATAAAACAAAACAAAACAAACATTTTCACAGACCATGTTAATTTTATGAAATAATATTTACATCTTTTAATACTAATATTTTATATTTAAATATTTTTCTGCTGTAGAATGCATCATTAGAAACCTCTTACGTTTTGTTTCTAAAATATACCACAAGTCTATCTTCTATCCTATTCCTTCATCAAGTCTCTGAAATCATCTGAAGTTGGAATATTGCTGAGAGAATTGGAATGCTATCATGAATACCTGGCTTGTGATTACTTATGTAAAGATAATTACAGCATTGTTAGCCTGTAAGCAAAAGGGTTTGTGGGCCTTTAGTTTTGGTTTAAAAAAATTGAACCAAAAGTTTGAGATAATAGAGACAGGCTAGATATCTGCAACCATGATACCTTCATAATTACTTTTAGTTTTGTCTTAAATTTTGAATATGCTAAGAAGTTGTGTGCATGTTGCAGCAATAATACTTGTCTGTGGACACAAACAAAATATGTATGAACATTCACACCATGTAAAAGACTACTGCATGTACGCTGTGCTTTATAGTGCTGTGTGTCATATTTTTGCAAAGTCAAAAACCAGAGGTATATTTTATGAAACAAGAAATATGTCTGTAATTTCTAAAACTTGTTAAAACAAGCTATTAGTTTCCTAGTGTTTGTGAGCAGGTGAGAGATTAGCAGTGTGATTTTAGTGAGGACAATTAGGAATAATTTTTTGACTACATCTATATAATTTACTTGTGTGTTATTTTAAAAGAATTTATAATGTAAATGAATTTTGGAGTTAGAGTTTAAATCGTGAAGGCTTTACAAACTGGGGTATCGACATATGGATAAACACAGTAAATCTGATTTATTAAATCCTAAAATTATGGATGCAGTAAATTTCTTTCAAAGAAAAAATTCAAATGGATTCCATAGTTAAGATTTCTGTTTAGCGGGATTATTAATTTGAATCTTGAAATCTAATAGGGATTTTGGGGGTGAAAAGGGGCTCTTATGATATGCTTGGAAAAGTGAGTCATTTATATAACTTTTCATAGTATATATTGTATGCATTATGATACAATACCTGATTGATTTATAGATTAATATTTATGTAATAAAGGAAAATCAAAGGGATTAAGCAGTCATAACTTTAACACTAATCCTACTTTGCATAGATGAGACAAAGGGAGGTGATTAATGCTTATAATAACCCATTGGGTCACTATCATTCAGATGCAAAAAGAAAGGAAGAAAGTTGGCATATCCTCATGGTATTGGCAAAGAACAGTTTTCTATCTATACTTCAGCTGATTAGGCCATCCTTTCCCATTAATGAAGTAATCACTACAAAACCTTGGTGTCAGGAACAACAGTAGCAAAACATTACCAAAGAGAGAATCAGAAAGGTACTGCAGATAATTAGAGTTCATGTTCTTGTTTCACACCAATGAAAACTATTAATTTTCAATTAGAGTATCTGCAAAGCTAGAAATCAAATGGGTAAAAAGATCCACAATTTGTTTACAGAGTTGTGCCCATTTCTTAGGCTCATCTTGCATACTGATTATGACGGTTTCCTGAAACAAAACAAAAACAGTGTAGCTTGGTCAAAGCTAAGATTGCTGATCTTGCTCAAAAAAAGAGAGCAGCTGCAGTGGTTTCATTAAAGCTGTGGAAAGAAGACAGGAGAAAGCAACAGTTCTTCACCATTATAATTAAATTAAAAATTCCAAAGCCTATTATAATATTGTCATCGTGTACATTTTCCCATCATGTTTTTTCAGTGTAGCAAACAAAGACACTATCCTATCTTGAGGAAGAGGGAGAATGCATCAGTCTCTTGAGATTTCATTATAAAAGTTAAAAACCATCTGGAATGATAGCTGATTTAGGCTTTGAGGATCAGAAGGGGAATAGAGGAGAAAATAATCTGATGGAATACCACACTCAGTATTGTCTCTTGCAAAGTTTTCCATTTTATCCCTTTTAAATTTGCTGTTTTAAATGCATAATATATTTGGTTACATCCCTCTATTCAAACTTAATTACCTTCTCCCCTTTGTCGTGACATGGGTGGAAAGTTTTTGCCGTGTCAGGAGAGGTCGTCACACATTCTTTTGCAGTTCTCTTCATTAATTCCTCCTTGCAGAAGCATTTTCTATCGTGCTGGGAAGGTAGAAGGGTGTAATAGAAGAGCCCTGAAACATCAGCAGGAAGCTCTAAGCTGGTTAATGCAGTATAATTGTCTGGACATAGACTGGTCTTTGTTTGTGTGGTTCACTTCGAATCAGCTGTAATTAACTCCAGAGTGTTTCCAGATTGCCAGCAAAGAAAAATTACAGCTTTTCTGTTTTAAATTGGAAAGCTCACAAAGACATTAACTATGCAGATTGCTTTTACTTTGATATATTTCTGTCCTGTAAGAAAAAGCTTATTTGGCTCTTTTTACTACCCTAAAATGTGCTTTTGTTAAGCTATTTGATTTAGGGTCTATTAGAGTGTAATGGCTACTTAATAATTTGGTCTGAGAAATATTTTTCTTTGTCCACCCCCACAATTCTGTACATTTCTTAACTCTTACTATCTCTTAAGGCTTTTGTTGTTTGCTTTATTTGGGCGGGGTGGGGGATGGAGGAGGGAAAGGTGGTGGTTTTGTTTTTTGTTTCTTTGGTACACTGGAACCAACTTTCTGGTAGATGTGTCTTTACACACAGTATCCAATATTAAGTATCCTCTACATGAAACAGGTAGAAGTGAAAGCTACCTCTGTGCCATTCAAACCCATATCCTATTTTTCCCCAGCTAAAAGCATAAGGGAAAAAATTATAGTAACATTAAGACTTTTGTACAGGTAGTTTACCTGCATTTGGTTATTTAAAACAAGCCATTGTGAGAAAATGGGCAGCTTAAAATCTGTTCAGCGCAAGAGCATCTGAATTCCTACCACACCCTGCTTAAAAGGTAGCATGTACAGTAGTTTATAATTATGGATTCCAGCATGGGCTAAAATGAGGTAGCAGTATGAGCAAGTCTCTAGCTAATGCAACTAATAATACAGCACTATACACAAAAGATCTGTCAGCAATTGATGCAAAAAAGTCCAACCAAAATCTTTTTTCTTCTTTCTTTCTTCTTATTTTAACAATAAGGAATTTAAGCCTCAATGTGGCTTTAGCAACCAAATAAAAGAAGCTCTTGGTGTCTGCATAATACCACTTTGATGGATTTTTTCATCAGTCCTCTGTACGTGGCAACAAATAAACAAGTATAATTATACTTGTGAAGGCCTATTCATTGCTTTGTCAGGATTAGATATATGTGCAGTTTTCACACTGAGCCTCTCTTTTGTCTTTGCCTAACTCACTATGACATATTGATAGAGGATTTGGTATGGGGAAAAGGCCACAGCAGAGACAGTGTTGACCTTTTGGAAACTTGATATAATTCAAGGATTTTTATTTTTCTTTAAAAAAAAAAAAAAAGACTTTTTTTTAACTTGTTACCAAATTCTCTTGTAAGTGGGCAACTTTTAACCCATTTTTAACAGCATAAATAAAGACTCAAAGTGTTTATGAGATGGCTAAAGAGCAGATGGGAATAAAAACAATAGACTAAGAAGCTCCTTGGTCTTCTTTCCCAGCACTTAACACGGTGGCTAACCTAACATTCCTTTCCCATTATTCTATCCTCTTGATCAGATCACGTTCTTTTTAATCATTTCACAAACACTGTCTCACTGCACTACAGATGAGGTCTGGGACAATCTCAATTAAAAATCAGAGGTAAAACTGACATCTCTGATTCTTTGTTCTAATAGGAGCACTGCATTCTAAATGCAGAGGAATTCTCCTATTGTTCCGAAAGCACCCCCTTTTCATTAGCAGATCTGGTCGTAGGTGGGTTTTTGTAATTTAGCAGAGCAGAGTTTAGAGAACAGTTTCTCCAGGAGGAAGGCAGAGGTTAGCCATTTAAGTTTGTGTCTATGTGGGCCATTATTTCTGAGGAAAGGATTTAAAATGATCAGAGTTGCTGGCCTTGTGAATCACTGAGAGAACATTAAATACTAAGCAGACCAGCAGGTACGTATTTCTGTGATCCCAGCTGATAGCCATGGAGAAGATTAGTTTTCTTGTTGCTTTCTCTAGGGATAACCATTTATGTATCAGTATTTAAAATGTAAAAACATTGTTCATCAACATTTGAAGATAAAAATAATTTAATAAACACTTTAAATTGCAGTTAAGTTTGTCAAGTGGGTTGAAACCTGTTATGTGAAGTTTCTGGGGAAAATATCTGTTTTGGTTCTGTAGCAGACCTTGGGATGTGTTTTATTATAATTTTGTAAAACTTCATTGTATGTTAGAGAAAAAGTTCCATGCAACCAAAAAAGTTATTTTTTTCAACACTGAAACTGCTATAATCTTTAAAAACATGTACATTGTCATTCCTGTAATCTGTAATTTCTCATCAAGGTATGATTTCATTTAAATAATTTGATAACAAACATGGTCACAAAGACTGTAAACAACTGAAGCATGAAAAAATACATTATGGTTGTGGTGTGACTTTCTCGTCAGTTCAAAGAATTAGTATTTGTTTTAATTGGAGTGAAATGCACGTTTGTTTATATAATTGTGATCAGGGGGCTGATGTCATTGTTTAGGAGTCTGATTAATGCTGCAATTAGGTAAGGAGGCTGATAGCTATAGATGGGTAGTTTATTTAAATTATTTTTTCTTTTTATAAAGAGTAACAGGAAACACACTACGACACTTCATCTATGCTGGTTTTGGTTTTTTTTACTTTAGTTATATGATGGTAGATTTAAAAGTCAAGCCAGGTTCTGTTAAATCTTCAAGAAGGGAAATTACAGCAGCACAGTTACTCTGTGGGGGATTGTGGGGTGGGAATGGTGAGATGATACACTGCAGAGCCCATTTTGTATCTGTCGAGAATTATTAAATGCACATTAAACACCAGTCTGCTTGAAGAGCAGTGTGCATGCCCATGACTATTCTGGCAAGTGTCTGTGTGTACTGAATTCTGTAGCATTATGATATGCAGGTATATGGCTAGCTCTTCCTTCAAGCATCCTAGAGTAAATGGAAAGCTTACAGATAGAATAATTTGGAGCAGTTCCATTTAGCCCCACTTGGTGCATTGATTCACTCTTTATCAGTTACTTTTACCAGGTTGTATCCTAGTTGCACTTTTAATGACTGTGGGAAAAGCATTATTTAATCTTAGTATTCAAAAATCCTTCGTAATTGCTTAGAAATACCACCATTGCTTGTTTTCCTCTGGCATAGTCCATATAACATTTTTTTGTACCGATATCACTGTGTCTGTTATGAGCGTGACTTAAAACTGAAGTACAATTCCTAATGCCTTATAGTAGTATAGTTTATCCCCCTTCCTTTTTGGGAAAAAGTTGTATTGGTATAAATGTGCTCATACCAGCATAGCTGTATCCGCAGTAGGTGCGATGTCCTATAGCTAATATAGTGGGTAGACAGGGCCGTAAAAAGGAGATTATGTGTAAAACATGTTGGCTGCTTCAGGATGCACATGTTTGTGTAGATTTACCAAATGCGAAGGTAAACAGGCCTGTCTCTGAACTAATTAGAAAATTGTTAGGTTTTCATGCTCTTTGTGATCAGATTATTTCAATGGGTTTTTATACTGCATGCCTGCCATGAGTATAATTAACCTGGAGCTCATCAGTGATTAAAATTACACACTAAGCTTTGTGATGTTTGATTCAGGAGCAATTAGACTGTCATTTTAGCCAGCTCAGATACCAAAACTAATTTTGATTCGTTTTCAATCTGTGCAGATCTTCTGATGTATCTTAAATTGATAACTTCCTCTCTTTGATTTAGCTGACAAGATTAAATTTGATTAGTTTTAAAAATTAAGCAACTATCCTTCATACTTAATATCTCAGTGACCTTCACTGAAGACACTTCTAGGCAAGGATTTTTTTTTAATCCCAAAATCACACTGGGAGATTGCGAAATAGTATACGGCATTTATATATTGTCTTGCAAAGTAAAATATATGAATTAGATGGGCTTTCCCTTGCTTGCAAATGAAGAGATTAGAGAAAATATCAATGCCAAGAATATCTAAAACAATAATTTTCAGGATATAACCAAACTTTTTATATGTAATTTAAAATGTATCTACTAAATAGATTTCTCATATATTGAACAGTTAATAAGATCTACCACTCTGATTTATGACGGGAATGAAGATTATTTACCTGCTGCAAAAGACCCAAGACACTGTCTATATCATAAGCCGAAAATAAACCCTGAAGTTTCAGATGCCTCAGCTCAGTTGTATGCAGTGCCATCATTCTAAAACCTGAGAGATTTTCAATGACTCAGAGTAGCTTAAGCAGTAACCAGGCTACTATTACAGTAGCAGGAGCCTTGTGGGCTCACAAAAAATGAAGAAAAGCCGACTTTTTAACCAATGTATGCCCAACTTTCCTCTGGTGCTTTACCCTGCTGCCAGACACTGATACAGCTTTTATAAAGTGCATCTTGTTCTCAACAAAGGGAGTTTATGGTCTAAGATGCCTGCCTGCAAGAAATGATTGAAGGATTTTCATCAGTAGTGCTTGCGTATGATTTGTTAAGCTAGGGGAGATGTT